>NC_133664.1:220116813-220404356 GCF_037893015.1 Macrotis lagotis | reverse complement strand
ACAAATCATTTTTCTAGTCTTTTGGTTGTATGCCCAAATAACTGATCTATTCTTTCTCGCTTTTCTTTTTTTCTTAGAGGTAATCAGGGTTAAGTGACTTGCTCAGGAACACATAGGTATTAAGTGTCTTACGGTGAATTTGAACTCAGATCCTCTTGACTCCAGGACCAGTGCTCTATCTCCACTATGCCACCTAGCAGCTCCTTTTGTCTCTTTTCTTGATCAAAATGTTTAAAAAGAGAAATTATCTTCTAATGACTACTTTGACTCTCAGAAGTTTTGGTAAAATGTTTCATAATTTTCATTTTCTTTGATAAAAGTATTTTTTTGATTTGCTCACTAATCTTTAGGATTACTTTAGTTTTCATTTAAATTTGAATGTTTTCATGAAATGTTCTTTTATTGATTGAAATTGATCATAATTTTTATTTCTTTTGGATAGTAAAGAATATTTTTAATATTTTTAGATTATTCTGCATTGTTTATGGGGGTGTTTTGGTCTTACTACATTATCAATTTTTGCAACACAAAACTGAGAGATGTACACTTCTTACTTGCTAGAGATTCATCTTGTCTAACTTTTCTACAACTGTACTTATATTTTTAATTTGTTCTTTATATTTTTGTTCTGTCTAGTTTTGTGGTTTGCAACTATTAGTTTTGTTAGCCAAAGGAGAGAGTCAAATACAAAAAGATAAAACATATAAAGTGATTTTGTGAAGCTAAAAAGAGTCCTCAGAGATAAAATTAATGCATCTGGGATAAGAAGGGAAAAGTCACTATGGTAAAAATATTTGTATCATATTTCTCAGAAAAGGTTTTGGTATCCAAGATACATAGACAATTAATAAATATACAGACGCATACATTTTTAATCAAAAGTCATTCCTCAACAAATAATTCACCAAAGAATATAAACAAAAACCTCTCAAAGTTTTCAAAACAGCAGTTCCAAAATATTAAAAATCATATGAAAGTATGCTACTGATAACTGATAATAAGATAAATGCAATTCAAAAATTTCATCTCATACCCAGAAAATTGACAAAAATTACCATATAAGAATCACTGGGGGTGGCTAGGTGGTGTAGTGGACAAAGCACCAGCCTTGGAGTCAGGAGTACCTGGGTTCAAAGCTGGTCTCAGACACTTAATAATTACTTAGCTGTGTGGCCTTGGGCAAGCCACTTAACCCCATTTGCCTTGCAAAAACCTAAAAAAAAATATTCTTTGTTATATAGGATGACCCTCTGGGAGGGGAAGGACATAGGAAGTAGGTAAATTTAGAAAATGGAAAACAACAATGTCAATAAAATTTATTTTTTAAAAGACATCTAAAAAGTTATTATAATTCTGCTATCTATTTCTCCCTATAATTTGATTAGCTTTTAAATATCTAAATTCTATGCTATTTGGTGTAGACCAATTAAGAATTTATAATATTTTAAGCTCAAGATTCAAATCTAGAAGAAAAGAGTCCAAAACATCTATATGCAAAGACTAAAATAAAATATATCTTGAATACAATTAGAATTTCTGGAAGAGATAAAGCAAAGATTTTTTTTAAAGATTTAAAAACATTTTCTACAAATGAAATGGGAATGCTAGAAGAAGTGGAAAATAAATGGGCTAGAGAACAAAGAATGGGAAAATGAATAAAAGCATGGAATAAGAGGTACAAAACCTTAATTTAAGCAACAAAGTTCCTAGAAATTAGACTGGACTGAATGAAAGCCAATGACTTTATGTGCTAACAAGAAATATTAAAACAAATTCAAAAGACCAAAAAAAATTTTTTAAGTATCTCATATAAAAAACTACTGAGCTGGAAAAAAGATCAAGGAGAGAAAATTTAAAGATAGTTGAATTATTTGAAAACTATGACCAAAAAAACAATAGCTGGGATATCATTTTTCAAGAAGTTATAAAGGAGGGGCAGCTAGGTGGTGCAGTGGATAGAGCACCAGCCCTGGAGTCAAGAGTACCTGAGTTCAAATCCAGCCTCAGACACTTAATAATTACCTAGCTGTGTGGCAAGCTACTTAACTCCATTTGCCTTGCAAAAAACATTTTTTAAAAAAAGAAGTTATAAAGGAAAACTTACAAGATCTCTTAGAATCAGGGGGCAAAGTGAATAAAGAAAGAAACCATCAGTCATTTCTTGAAAGAAACACCCAAAATTCTCAGGAACATCATCCATAGCTCAAGCAAAAAATACTGCCAATAGGGAGAAAGAAAGAATTTAAATACTAAGGAGAAACAATCAGGATCCTGCATCATTTATCATCTTTTACTGTAAGGAATAGAGAGCTTGGGATATGATATTCCAGAAGGCAAAAACTATAGACTTAAAACCAAGAATAACTCCTTTATGATCAATGGCGTATCAGTCCTATGGTCGATGTGGGGGGGGGGTGGATCTTTAGTAAAATAGAGGAAGGTTGAAAGACTATGTAAAAGGAGACTTTTTTTTTAATAAAGCCAGTAAGGAAATTTGTTTTACTTGACTATATACATGGTTGTAATAGAGATTTTATTTTTATTTTTCAATGGGGGAGAGCGGAGGGAGGAAGAGAAAGCAGATTTTTGCTGATTAAAAAAAGAAAAATTAGTCAAAAAAGAGATAGTAAAGTTGAAGGACGGCAGAATTGGAGAGCAGATCATAAAATAGGAAGGAAATACTAAGGAAATACTATGGTTACTTAGATGTAAGTGCTTTATGAATAGTTTGGTCAAAGTATTCAAAAATTAGATTTTTAATTGGTTATTCTGTTCTAAAGGCAATCATACCTGTAAGCAGAGGGTAGATGAGAGGGCATCTCACATGCCCTCCTAGAATTTAAGAAGTCTTGTCTATTATTACCACTATTGATTCCTCTTCCACAGCATGTAGACATCAAACTTCTTAATTTTCTTCCTTATATTTTAGTAGTCCTTTTCTGTCTAATACCACAACAACAATTGGCTCACTTTTTGTAGGCCTATTTTTGATACAAGGGGTTATATCATTTCTTTTATTCATGTCTAAAAAATACACAAATTGCTAAAAATGTACTTACTTCCATAACTTCCATAATTAATAACTGACAGAGTGCTTTCTGGGGGGGGGGAGCAAGATTGGGGGGAAAATTGTAAAACTCAAATAATATCTTTAATAAAAATAAATTTAAAAAAAGAAGACTGTCCTAATCCTGGGTAATGCTTTCCTTTGTGTTGTCTCTATTTTCTTGTGTAGCTATGTGGTAAAGTGAATAGTCTAATAGGCTATGAGTCAGGAAGACAGGAGTTCAAATCCAGCTTCAAACCCTAACTAGATGTATGATCCTGGGCAAGTCATCTAATTTCTTTTTCCTTCCATTTCCTTGATGGTAAAAGGAGAATAGTGCTTAGCATAATGTCTGGCATTCTAGGTTCTTACTAAATGTTCCTAATAAGTGCTTGTTCACTTGACCTCCAGTTCATTACCTCTCTGTTAACTAGTGAAAAGGCAATGGGGTTAAGTGACTTGCTTTATTATCTATTCACATGCCACTGTCCTATTTATAGATTTTCAGGGTATTTGTCCTCTTCTCTCCTTAGCATTATTGTCAATTTATATTTCTGGAATAAGATATTCAACTTCTCTATTCCTCACAATTTTCTTACCCATTGTTACCACAGTTGATCCCTGACTCAATTCCTCTATTCTTTCCTTAAGTTATTGGCTTTACTTTGAGCTATAACATTCAACAAATATTGATTTGTGAGGCCACATTGTATGAAGACACCAAGAAGCTATTCATCTTTGGATAGGTGGGCATGTACTGATGAGAGTCTAGAGAATGACTCTGAGGCTAAAAGGGGAAATGTAACTACTTTGAACACAAAATGGTACTAATTCTTGGAATAAATTCAACAAGGCACCAGTGACCAAGAAACTATACATATAAAAACATTATTAGCCACAGAAGGCAATATATATAACATAAATGCTATGAGAGAAGTACAGACATTCATGCTATGGGATAGCTGAGATAATAATGCTGAGGGATGTCCCTTAATAAGTGAGGGGAAATTTACTTCAATGAAGAGACAGTCCTTGAAGGTTGGGTACAGTTCAAATAGCCAGAAAGAAGGAAGGATGACTTCAGTCAGGGAAATGGTAGGAGAACGAGGCTTTACTGTGCTTAAGCAGAAACTGACCATCTGTTATCATCTGTCACCTACCTGCCTCCTATCCTCCCTCCCTCTGGAAAAGGGAATAAAAGGTATCTGTGTAAAAATAAATGAAGGTCTTAAGAATTTAAAAAGTTATCCCAGAAATCAAAGAAGGTACTCCTAGAGCTATTGGAGTTGATGCTTGTAGAGGGCCAGCCCCAGGGAGTGATATTCACATATCCTTGGTGATCTTCTTCATAAAGATATGTGTGAATTATTGCTCATTGTATGGATACCTTGGCTCACCAGTGAATGCTGACCTAGGATAATCTGTGGCTCCAGGATGGTTGTAAAAGTTTCTTTGATAGAGAAACATGCACTTTTCCTAAGGGCAAATATTGTAAATTTACCCAGGAACTTGTAAAACTGGGTCTCTTTTAACTGGTCATTCCTAAGATAAGTTTTTGCTATAAAAAAATCTGAGTTTCCAAAAATAAAGTTGGTAGATTTTAACATCCCAACCTTTTGTGTTTGGATATGTTTGCCTACCCGACCTGACTCTCAGAAATTCATGTCCAGACCCACAACAGAGCTATTGGGTGGGAACAGGGACTGACAGATGAACTGACAGATGGATAGACGGATAGACGGATAGACGGATGGACAGACGGACCACTGTACCAGGAAGGGAATTAATCTTGAAAGGAAAGATAAAGTCTGGACACCTGCAGGTCAAAAGAGAGCTCATTAAGTGACAACAGGCAATTAAGGTAAATAATTTTTTCATCAGGTCTAAAACATAGAGTATTAAAATGGGACAGTGACAATCTAAGGGAAGAGGACATTATTTGAAAGTGCTAAAGCAGATAGTTAAAGAAAGAGGCGTGCTAATAACAACAAACCAAGTGGAAGAATTTGTTGAATGTGTACAAAAATGTTGTCCTTGGTTTCCAGGAGTATTGAGTATTGAAAAATGGAAAACTGTAGAGAAACAAATGAGTGAACATTTTAAACAGGAAGGTCAGGAGGCATTTCCTATAGGAGTCTTATCATTGGGGAATATTTTAAAAATCTGCCTGACTTCACCTGGAGATGTTCCTTTGGTTCAGAGTATATTAAAAGTTGATGTAGATGTTCAAGCTATTCAGCAGGAAGATAAGAATAAAAAAGAATGGTGGCTTTTACCTCCAATGCCACCTCCAGATCCATGCCTGCATCAGGGTGGGAGTTGGGGTGTGGAGACCAAGGCCACTGGCCCTACCTTCCCAGGAGAATCCTCCTCCCAGCTCCCACTTTAGCAACTTGTAGCAGAGAGACTCCAGGAGGCCTGGCCCCACCTGCTCTGGCTGCCAGAGCTGCTGCTGCTCCTGGGCTTCAGATGGTAGTGGCTCCCCAGCCAGCTTCATCTCCTCCTAAGCCTAATAACCCACCCTCTGCTCCTTTATGGTCTAAAGAAGAAAATGTTACCAAAGATAAGGGGCATATGAATATTGTTCAAATAGCGCTCGAAATCAATAGATAAGGGAGAGAAGATTCCACAGGACATAAGAGAGTTATTGTTCTATTTTCTTGTACTCGAGAGACCTGATCCAAAGATTCCACGGATTGTTTTGAGAGAATACTATAATTTAGATTTTAAAACATTTAGAGAATTAAAATCAGCAATAAGCATGTATGATAATAGCAGTCCATATGTTATGAATATGATAGAAATATTAGGTAGACAAACATTAGCCCCAGAAGATTGGACCACAATAGTAAAAACTGCTCTCTTATACCAGGAGATTACTTAATATGGAAAACTGAATTTTTTGAGAATTATACTAGTCAGGCTAAAAGAAATGAAGCAGCAGGGTTAAGACTAACATTTGAAATGCTCTCTAGCATTGGTCCATGGGCAGGAGTAAATAATCAAACTGGGTATAGTTTACAGGCACATGAACAGGCATGGCTAAAACTGCCTGAAAAAGGAGGCAATGGGAGTGAGAGATCAGACAGCTTGTTTGCTCATGGCTCATTTATCCAGATCTTGAAGTTAACAGAGAGAGGAATTAAGAAAAAGCATTAAATAAGAGACAGAGAATTGTTTCATGAAGACTTGATAAAATAAAATAAAATGTTAAAAATGCTATTTAATTTCAAAAAAAAGGCAAGATAATCAGGTTCATTTTAAAAATAATGGGATGATTGAGGATTAAAAAAAAGAAAAGAAAAAAGAAAAGAGACTCCCCCTCCCAGAAAAGATTTAGGCTGTTGAAGTTATTTGGTTTACTCTAACCTAATAGGGGACAAGGGATATTCCAATTAGGCTGAGGAATTTTTTAGTAACTGCCTTCTAAAAAGTTATAGTTACTTATAGTTAAAATCAAGAAGTGTTAGATATCAAAACCTTTGAATGGAAAAATGGAAGATTCTCTGCATTTTTCCTCTGGTTTCTTGGAAGATTTGTCACCTTTGGTAGTATTATTCTGTTGTTTTTTGTCTTTGTGTAATGTTTAAAGGGACACTCTAGTGTGAGAGCATAATGGGGTTTCCCCAGATTTTGGGGGCCTCTGGTTCTAAATGCTCTGACTCCATTAATGTGTCTATATGTGTTTGCTTTAAAATACAGACAGAGATGTAGGGGATAAAGTTTTGAGATTTCTTCAGTAAAATATTATAGATTGAATTTGATTAACTATGTGACCCTCCTCCCTTGACAAAGCAAACTTCTGGGATATTGTTGAAGAGTCAACTGACTTCATCTTATCTTTTGATGTCTGGAGAATCATTCAGTTCCTGGAACTAAAGAGATAATCTGGTTTCAGTTTGAATTTTATGCTCTTTTTCCTAGATTAGTTTCTTTTCTTTGAATTCTATGGCCCTTTCCCTCGGGTAGTTTTCATGTTTAGATTGTAAGACCACATTCCTCATTAACTAGGGTGGGTAAATTGTGGTGGTGGTGGGGGGGAATCGAGTTAGGATAAATGTGATTCTTGGGCCTTTTGCTTTTGCCTCAATCTCTCTAATTGATTGTGACCCATTTTGAATAAAGCATTCTCTTCATACCTTGAGAGATCTCTGAAATTTATTTAAGTGGCATTTCTCCCACACAGTTCCGGGGCTTAATCAGGATAGCAAGCCCATTGGGGACCTCGGCTTCTCAGCCCTTGGAAAAACAGTGCTGCTGCCAGAAATTCTGGTAGTTTGTCATTTTCTGGAAAGCCTTGGTTTCCCCATCTCTGCAAATGACCCAAAGTGGAGAGGAAAAGAACAGCAAATCTGAGGCAAGAAACTGATGTCAGTGAGGACCTCTATGCATAGAGACCCAAAAGACAGTAGGCTTAGACCTTGTAATCTGAGGGCATTAGATTCCTGGAAGGTCCATTTGGGTAAGCCTAGACCTTGGAATCTGAGGGCACTAGATTTCTGGAGGGTCCATTTTGGTGACTGAGGGTTGGGGGTGACCCCTTCTGGCTTGGGCATAAGGGACTTGGATCTAAGGGCATTTGATTCTGAGATGTCTCTGTCAATATTTAAAATGGGAAGGACCCTGTCCTAAGCCTTCCCCTGCAGCAAATCAGGTAAATAAGACTAAAATATAAAGGAAAAGTAAGAAAAAAATGATTAAATATTGTAATGAATCTGGTCTGCCTTTGGGAGGAAGAGCCCTCTCTGCATTCCTGAGACATCAGGAATTTGCCATTGACCTGTGTTTTGAAATTCAGTCTGGAAAATTCTGTTGCATTTTGTGTGATCTGTGTTTGTGTCTTGTCTGTCTTTATGTGTTTAGAATGTCTATTTACTTGTGTGATTTGTTAAACAGGGAAAGGAGGAGTTGGCAAGTTCCCCTAAAGAGTTCCTTGGGTAGCCTCATTTTGTTTTGGATTTTTAGGCAGTATTTATCTAACTCTCTGGCTCTTCCCTTGAGCCTGCTTTCTGCCTGTGTTACAATAGATAATATGATACCTCAGTCCCCACTCTTAGGTTGTCTCTTGAGCACTTAAAGAGGGATTTTTATTTTGATTAAAAAGGAATGGATTATGGAGGCCAAACTACTCACCCTGTTATTCTACCATTATGAGAAGGGCCCCCCCCTTCCCTGTTTATGTTCCCTTCTCTTCCCAATTCTCCATGATTCTGTGGTGCTAGAATGTTTTTCCCCCACTCTCTTTTAGAAAAGGACTAAGAGAGAAAGAAAATTACTTAAGGAAGAATTAGTAAAATAAATGTTCAAAGGAACCTTATTTTGAAATAAAAAGAAACAGGAAAGAAATAGTGAATGTTATCATAGAAATAAATGCTATTTTAATTTAAAAAAAAGAGATTGTTAGAGAGTTGTCAGGTTAATCCTAAATTATATAATGCGGTTACCAAGATATGCCAGTATAGGGGAAACTAAATAGTTAATCTTTTCCCAGAATGATATGGTAACAAAGCTTCATGAGTTTATCAGTTTAGATTCTGGTAATGTTGGTTATTACAGAAAATTATGGGACATGTAAGGATTTAAGAAAAGAAGATCAACCGCCCCCTCCAGAAAGGATTGTCCCTCTATAAAAGTTATTCAGCTTTACTCTATTTGAAGAAAGGGGGGAGGAACAGAGAATATTCTGATTAGGCTAAGGTATTTTTGGATGACTGCCTTTTCCAGGGTTTTAGCAGTTATAATCAAGAAATGCTAACTATTAAAAGCTGGGGATGGAATCATATCTGTGGTTTATATAGCTGGGTAAGCTATGTGATTCTAGTTCAGAACAGTATGAATTAAAGTCAAGAGGAGCTAATGAAAAGGAATTAAATATGGAAATGGGTTGAAGCATGTAGACAAAAGGTTTGAGCAGGTTTGACTGTGTATACCACAGGGGCAGCTAGGTGGCACACTGGATAGAGCACCAGCCCTGGAGTCAAGAGTACCTGAGTTCAAATCCAGCCTGAGACACTTAATAATAATTAGCTAGCTGTATGGTCTTGGGCAAGCCACTTAACCCCATTTGCCTTGCAAAAAACCTAAGAAAAATGAAAGACTTTGTATACCGCAGATGGATTTTGGGAACTTTGTAAAGTGGCTTACAAATCATTCTAAGAGGAGAAAGAAGTGGTTGTGCAGTGGCCCCCATATGGAAATCAGCCCCTCACTCACTCAGCTGGTGGTAGCTGTGCAGTTAAGGGAAGGGAAGGGTTTCTTAAAGAGAAAAGCTGTGGTTTGGGGAGAGTTTAGAAGACTTTAAGGGAATAAAGTACCTTTAAGGGGAAGATTGAGAAGTTTTAGGAGGAAAAACTTTTTTATCCTTACAAGTGTCTGGGAAAGATTCCATGCTTTCTCCCTGAGTTGGGGGAAGGGGTGGTGGGTTGGACACATGGTGGTCTCAATCCCATCCACCATCTTGATAACTCTTGAAACCTAGACCAAGTCCACCTGACAGCCCACCCGCCGTGGAGGGAGAGGGGATAGACAGGAGAGACCTTAAAGGGAAAGAGATCCCTCCATAGGTGGGATATGTGATTGGAAAAAAATATCTAAGATCCAGGGGTTAAGAGACTCCTTTATTGAAAGGAAATCACGTTTAATAAATATCTGCTGGCCATGTGGCCTGAGAGATAACTGGAATTGTTTTTAAAGTTTCTGAACTAGAGTTTTGGAAAGCACTATGAGGGTTTTAAAAGAGGGGGTACTACTATCGTGACATTCTGACAAAAATTGTACAGAATGGGAGGAATTAAATAACCTAGATAGTTAAATTAGTTTAGAATTAAACTGTTTTAACTTAACACTATTGTAACTTTGGTAAGGAGTTTGGAATTTTAAAACTCAATTGTGGGGCACCTAGATGGTGCTGTGGATAAAGCACCAGCCCTGGAGTCAGGAGTATCTGAGTTCAAATCTAGCCTCAGAGACTTAATAATTACCTAGCTGTGTGGCCTTGGGCAAGCCACTTAACCCCATTTACCTTGCAAAAACCTAAAACAAATTCTATTGTAACACCTAAGAAAAGTGGTACTGGGTTAACTAAGAAGAGAAATACCTAGGTTATCAGGGATGTTTACTGATTTCTTTTGGGGAAAAAAACACTAATTAGTTTTAATGTTGAATAATGCTAACAATTGTATTTTTATTTTGGATAGAGCTTTTGGAATGTGAGTGCTGAATTCTCTGTATGCGGTACTCTAAAGTTTTTATCAAACTAAACTGCTGGAAATTTAGTTGAGTTGTAATTACATTGGGGTTTTAAATGTATCATGTATGAGATTTGATTCTGAGAGTTTGGGTAAAGAGACAAAAGTGTAAAGAACATGGGATATTCATTTTGCTCTTGTTATAAAGGAAATGAGATGTTTAAATAACAATCTTAATGTTTAATGTATATTAACAATGTATGTTTAATTTTAAAGAAGTCAAGAATGTGGACTTCTCTCTTACTGCAGACAGCTGATGGGGACTCTGAACAAATTGCAATGGTGGGCTTTATTGTAAGGTAACTTATTTATGAATAAGATGTTTTTATCAGTTATGTTATTCTTTTGTAACCACAAGGAGATTATATTTGCAATATTTAGATATCTATTGTGAATATGTTATTCAAATACTGTATTGTTAAAGCCTAGGATTAATATGCCTAGGATTAACACTTTGAAGGGCAATAAGGAAAATGTGAAAAAATATAACCCTTTCTGGGATAGATCTGTGGGTTCCTGAATAATATAATAATGGAAGGATTGCTTTAAAAAAAAATCTAGCAATTTGTATGTTACTCTATTATTTTTATTGATGTTCTGTTATAATGAAATGAATAATGCATGTTGGAAATTTAAAGCTACCTAAGATGTTTTAATGGTTTTAAAGAATTCTGAAAAGTAATTTGTATGTTAGGGGGGCAGCTGGGTGGTGCAATGCTTAGAGCGCTGGCCCTGGAGTCAGGAGCCCTGGGTTCAGGTCAGGCCTCAGATACTTAGTGATTGTCTAGCTGTGTGACCTTGGGCAAGTCACTTAACCCCAATTGCCTTGCCAAAACAAAAATAACCATTTCTATGTTGAGGATGGCTAGTAGGTAAACAAGTTTTTTATAGAAGTTTCTAGCTGTCTATGTGAATTGGGAATATTTTGGATCTATATATGTATATTCCAAAGCAGTGGTTGTTTGCTTTGAAGTAAAAGCACTATATAATGTGGGAAAGATAAACACAAGATAATTTGATATTTCTCTATGCAATCTGCTGGACAAAGGAGGCGTTTATTTGTTGTAGGATACAACAGGCTAGAAGGAGGTTTCTCTAGCCAAAGGGAATCTGATATACCATCTTTATATACAGATAGAGTAGATATGATTTCAGACAAAGGGATGTCTCTAGTAAGAGGTAGGACACAGGCCTGTAGAGCCAGTCATAGTTAGAATACCTGGTTTTAGGCAAAGTCCCAGGAAGGATACTCAGAGCTTTAGGTAGGGGTTTCATTAATTGGGACTCCATTAAGATTATAATTGGAATTTAGTGAATTGTATTCACTGGAAGTTCTAACTAGGTAAAAAAACTATTTTACATCACAGGACTTTTAATTGATTTTCTCTTATGTCAGATACCAGGTTTGTCAACAAAAAGAAATGCTACTAGGTAAAATATTATGTTTTTGGAGCCAAGGAAGCCAATGGTTCAAGGATGTCAGGTGACAGGGGTGGGCAGCCAAAGGGGCGGCTTCTCAGGATGGCTGAGGTTGGACCCCTTTGACTTGATTTCCCCAAAATGACATTTGGATAATATCTCACCTGGAAGAATAAATCTGACCTAAGACATTTGACTTACTCACATGACCTGCCTGGATACTGACATTCAATACTTATATCTGTAAAGCAATTTTCCTTTAATGTCCTGGGTCTTTATAGTTAGTTACTAAGCAAACTAAAAAGGTTTTAGATGAATTGGATCTAATAGCCAGAGATAGGTTAGGTGTCTGGCTCTGACACCTGCTATCAGCTGCATGCTAAGATAGGAATTAAGTTTCCTTAGTATTTGTGTTAGAGGGGATATTTAGGTAAGGAGAAGAATGGGAAATTCTTAGGATAATTACAGTTTCAAATTCTAGTTGAAGGAATGTGAGTTAGATAAGTACACCAGGAAAAGGAAAATATGGGAATATCTGGAAAAAAAATCATTTTGGTTAAGGATGCTAGCATCATTGTAATGTGAACAAAGGTTAAAATTGTTTTATTTTAAACAAGATGTTGGATACTCTTAGAACAAAGATGACTGTTGAATGTATGTGTTACAAGCTTGTGAGTTTGCTCATGTAGTAAATTACTAATGGAAGTTAAAAGTGAAGTATGTGTGTCAATATGGCAATAAGGCAAAATGTAACTTGTAATAAGCTCCAGAATCCCATTGTTTTGTGATGGAAGACACGCGTTTTGAACTGAATTAAGATGTTAAACAGTTTCTTTACCGGAAGACAAGTATGTCTCCAAGGGAGGGGAGGGGAGGGGAGAGGAGGGGAGGGGAGGAGAGGAGAGACATTGAATCAGTTCCATCTCTACCATCTCTGACCTATGTGTACATTGTTTATTTGTAACGTCTCTTTGCCTCTGTAAGGATGACACCCCTACTTATGCCCTTCTCCTTATGGAAAGGAAGAGGGGAGGCAGGGTGAAAATGTTCTACATTGAGAGAGAAAGAATAGTGGGTGGCAGTACCCCTGGGTCTGACCCAGATTCTCAGTCCCTGATTAGATGTGCACTGTGGCACAGGATTTTGATCCAGAGGAGAGAAACATCAGTGGCATATGACTGAGTCATTTCAGGGTGACTACTGTTTATAACTGACTGGCCACGATATTTACCTGGGGAGTAGAATATGTCTGAATATGTCCAGAAGCAGGGTGCATATATTTTGGATTGTACAGTTCAGAAATAGGTGGCCTCAGACTGATGTGAGATTAATGATGGTACCTGGAACCCTTGTAAAGATCTGAAAACTGGGGCATTTATTAAGGGAAACTGATTGTGAGTTAGTAAGGACTTGGAAGGAAAGTGGGGAAATGGCCATTTGCAAGAAAAATAATTTAAGGAACATCACTAGGCATATTAGCTATTCTTGGGGTTAATCCAATGACACAAAATTAGGAATTTGGTTTGATCAATTTTGGAGCCAGGAAGACCTTTCTAAAGACTTTGGTATAAAAACTTGCAGTGGAAGGAGGGACAACAACTTTGGAAATATACCTATTATCATGGTGATTATAGGGCTCATCTAAAAGGGTCCCTGGGAAGTAAGGAGGTGATCAGGGAGTTGTTAGTTAGACTTAAGGGCCAACTCAGAAATGTGAAGAAATCTCATCAAAATAAAAGAGGAGGGATTATGTGGGATAAAGTTTTGAGGTTTCTTCAGTAAAATATTATAGATTGAATTTGGTTAGCTATGTGCCCCTCCTCCCTTGACAAAGCAAACTTCTGGGATATTGTTGAAGAGTCAACTGACTTCATCTTATCTGTTGATGTCTGGAGAATCATTCAATTCCTGGGACTAAAGAGATAATCTGGTTTCAGTTTGAATTTTATGCTCTTTTCTCTAGATTAGTTTGTTTTCTTTGAATTCTATGGCCCTTTCCCTCGGGTAGTTTTCATGTTTAGATTGTAAGACCACATTCCTCATTAAGGAGGGTGGGCCAGTTGTGGGGGGGTGGGGGGGATCGAGTTAGGATAAATGTGATTCTTGGGCCTTTTTCTTTGGCCTCAATCTCTCTAATTCATTGTGCCCAGTTTCTCGAGAAATGAATAAAGCCTTCTCTTCATGCCTTGAGAGATCTCTGAAATTGATTTATATGGCATTTGTCCTACTCAGAGAGAAGCTCTCAGCTATCTCTCAGGCCTGCTGTTCTCTGTGTTCTGATTGGCCAATCTTCTTTCCATTCTCTCATTCAAAATTAATTTTTTTTCCCAACACTCATGATTGGTGCCAAAATAAAGGATATTTTCCTGAGAATCATGTTGTTTTTGGAGGAGAATGGGTTCTATTATTTTCTCTTATTTTCTAGTGTCTCTTTTCTCCGGTATAATAGACTAATAGAATTTTTTTTACTGATTTGGCAAATTATACTTATAAGGGACCTAGGAGATATTGAAATTGTCCCTAAAATTAATTTTTGAACTGTTCTTAATTAGCATGACAACTGTGTATATATATATATATATATATATATACATAATATATAAAATTTTAAAAAATTTTGGGTGAACAAGGAATGATAAACAGTAAAGGTAAATAATTAGTGCATACTACCTTGATATCTCAAAATGTGAGGAATCTCCAGTTCCCAGAATATCAGCTTGTCAGTGAGGATAGAAAGCTCTTTTAAGTTAGAGCATTGAGAAGTTAGAACAGCAATAAATATAAACAAGGATTTGCAAACTTTTATATCTTGAAAAGGAAAATAATGTAAGGTAATTTTGAATATGAGTTTGGAATTTATAAGATTATTAAGAGAACTTTAAAGAAAATCTTGTAATCATAAAAAGGGATTTTAGAAACATCTGGTCCCAAGAAATTTTTATGTATTACATATGCATTACAAAATTTTAGGGTGTTATAGTAACAAACAGTGGATGAATTGAAAGGTCATCCATCACCTTTGTAAAGAATTGTTATAAGAAAACTAGAGAATACCTTGCCAAAAAATGTTATATTTCTCAAAGTTTTTTGGCTCAGAGATTGTGAAAAGCTGTACTCTTCTACCTAGTGTTTCTTTTTTTTTTGTTTATTTGTTTTTAGATTTTTCAAGGCAATGGGGTTAAGAGGCTTGCCCAAGGCTACATGGCTAGGTAATTATTAAGTGTCTGAGGCTGGATTTGAACTCAAGTACTCCTGACTCCAAGACCAGTGCTTTTATCCACTGTCACCCTTATTTAATGTTTCTTTTCTTTTTTTTAGGTTTTTGCAAGGCAAACGGGGTTAAGTGGCTTGCCCAAAGCCACACAGCTAGATAATTATTAAGTGTCTGAGACTGGATTTGAACCCAGGTACTCCTGACTCCAGGGTCAGTGTTTTATCCTCTGCTCCACTTAGCTGCCCCATACTTAGTGTTTCTTAAAGGGAATATTTATATGTAAGATCAAAGAAACTTATTTAAAATCTGTTACACAAAAACAGGACCAGATATTGTAACCCTGGCATTGGTAAAAGTTTTACATTGGATTTTTTGGAAATTATTATATAGATAGAGAGAGAGAGAGAGAGAGAGAGAGAGAGAGAGAAAACTACATTGGATTTTTTGAAATTTTATATATATATATATATATATATATATATATATATATATATATATATAAATAACTAAATTAATAGAGAATCTTATTTTCTTTTTGAAAATAGAGTATTTGAACAAGAGGATAATACGCTTATAAAACAGATGTGAAAGAAATTTATGTGTAACACATATTTAGTTATAAGGTTAACTTTAAGAGAATGAGATGTTAGCATGGAAACATGTTTCACGTAGGTTAAGAATTTAATGTTTAATTTTAAAAAAGCAAAAATGGTAACCTTAGAAGAAGGTTGTATAAGAAATTAGGAATTTATAGCTTCACTGCAATTATTTCCAATAATGCCAAATAAATGTGAGAGGCTTTCAAAAATGATTGGGAGATTGAAAATTATGTAACCCATAGTTAGGCAATTTACCAATGAGCAAGATGTTGAAAAGTTATATGATCTAGTTTTATCAATATAAGCTATTTTACTTTAATGATGTCAAAGCCCAGAGTTAATGATTGATTGTTCTGTAGAGGTAATAAGGGAAAATATCTGAAGTTATGACACTCTAGGTTTCCAGAAATTTTTAAACAATGTAATGCAACTTATTCTAGACCTATAGGTCCAAGCATAAATACAATTAAAAATATTTTTAATCCAAAGAAAAGAATGAATTATATGCCCAATTAATGGTATTAATAGAACAGCCACAAACCCTTAACATTTTTATACATAGTAAGTATAGTTATCATGTGGTCAGATACATAGAAACAACTTTTATTAAACATAGCACTGATGAAGAATTATGTCAACTCTTTAAAGAGTTACAAGAAGTTATAAGAGATAGATATCCTTTTTGAATACATACATTCCCACACTGGATTGCCTGGGTCCATATATGAAGGCAATCATAGGACTAATTAATTAACCCTTCCAATTCTTATAAGCTTAGTAGAACAGCAAGCTAGACAGTCACAAAAAAATTCACTAGAATGCCTCTTTATTAAAGAAAGAATTTAAAATCCCCAGAGAGCAAGCAAGGAATATAGTAATATCCTGTCAACAATGAATTCTATATTTACCTACCCCTACAAATTATTCTAAGAATCCTAGAGGCCAAGTTCCGAATGAATTGTGGCAGATGGATGTGACTCATTATACATCTTTTGGAAAAATGAAATTCATTCAGGTTACTGTAGATACATTTGGTTCATGTGCAATGGCAACAGCACAAAGTTCAGAGGCTATACAAGGTGTGATTGATCATTTATTTCATTGCTTTGCTATTGCAGGGATACCAAAATCCATAAAAACAGATAATGGTCCTGGATATACTTCTATGGCATTTAAACAATTCTGCCTATATTACAACATATTACAGGAATTCCCTACAACCCTACTGGTCAAACTTTAGTAGAAAGAAAACGTAAAGATCTTAAGAGATTTCTGTAAAAGATGGGGGAATATATAGGGACAAAGGGGAAGCAAGGAAGGAGAGTAAATCTCACCTTATTTAGCATGAATTTTTTAACATTGCATGATAAACAATTAACACCTGCAGAAAGATTTTTTTAAGGATATGCAACATTAAGAGAAGGGCATGGTTACATGGAAGGATCCTAAGACATCAACAATGAAAATGATTGGATCCATTATTAACCTGGGGTCAAGGGTATGCTTCTGTCCACAGATGGAGAAACTATCCGGGTACCAGAATGAAACATCTGACCGTGCAGATCAGATGAATCAAATAATACAGAAAATGAATAATTTACACTTAAGAAATCGAAAAGGAAAAGATGAGAGGAGAATACATCATGGGCTTATGGGACAATTTATGATGCTTACGTTACTCTAAGAACAATTTGGGCACTGTAAAAGGAGTTGAATATCAGACTTAGGTTCAAGAGAGTATGGCTGAAATTGTATTATTGGGGAAGCTGCAGATTATTTGGGATATAACAAAGTTCCTACTAGAGATATCAAAGAAGAGAAACTAAGAAGAATATTTAGTCATCATTTTTCTGGTTTAAATATTGTGACACCTATATGTTTTTGTAAAATGTGTATTGTTGAACCATGTGTTAAATAAAGTAAAATTACACATTCAGCTCATCCAAATATTTATAACATGGGAACATTGACGACCTTAGAAATATCAGGAGTTCCATTTGTAGAAAGTATTGAGGGAAGAGGGATATTTCCTACAGAATTTCCTTGTTTGAATTTACATGCTTGGGATTTCAAAAATGATTGTTTTCCAAATAGAAGAATTTATGACCATTCTATTTTGCTACAAGTGTGGAATTCTCCTGATAGAGTTGTTCCATTGGGTATTCCAGGCTATATTAAACCAATTATATACCCAAAAGTAGGGTTGGCTAATTCAGAGATATGGAAGACTATGGCAGCTATAAATGAGATAAAGTATATACAATGGAATAAGATGTTGGACAAAATATCTTATGCAGAAAAGAAATTGTCTGTGACTGCATGCACAGGACCAGATATTGCCTTTATGATAGGATCTTTCAAATATGTCAATATTATCAGAGATAAAAGGGGGATATAATGTTAACTGTTACAATTGTACTATTCGAACATGTATAAATAAGGAAGTAGAGGATGACGATGTTGTTTTCATGATAAGAAAACCAAAATTTGCTAAAATACCCACCAAGGCAGAAGGCTGGTATATGTCTCCTGCTGATGAGTTCTTAGAAAAAACATTAAAGAGAATTAGGCAGAAGAGATGTGTTAGTTGCATTGTGTATCGTAGCAGCCATTATACCAGCTACTTCAGTGATTATTTCTGTATAAGTAGGGAATAAAGAAATAATTGGAAGCTAAATATATTAAAGAATTATCAGAAAATGCTCAGGAGAGAATTAATGAAGACCTTTATCATTTAATTAATGCATTACAAACCTCTGTAAAGAACACAAGGGACAATTGCAATGTGGCTGTAAATTTTCTGCTATTTGTGTTACTCCTGTAAAATATAACACTTCACTTATTCCATAGGATAATATAAAGGTTATTTTAATGGAATATGGTATAATGATTCTATAACTATGGATGTGAATCAATTGCATAAAATTGTTAATGATATTGCATTGGCAATGGAAATAGATTCAAATATTGATAATTTGTTTAACTTTGTTTCATCCTTTTCATTTTATGAACCTATTAGTGAGTATGCTTCCTGGTATCTTTGCATTATTATTGCTATTGTTTATTATACCCATTTGTATTAAATGCCTTTTGTCACTGGGTCAAAACATAGTTGTCCTGACACACCACCTAAAGCTTCAACGTGCCTAAGAATGGGGAATCTGTGGAGGGCTAGAGGCCCAGGGAGTGATATTCACATAACACTCTTCATCAAAGATATGTGTGGATTATTGCTCATTGTATGGATACCTTGGCTCACCAGTGAACCCTGAACTAGGATAATCTGTGGCTCCAGGATGGTTGTAAAAGGTTTCTTTGATAGAGAAGCATGTATTTTTCTAAGAACAAATATTGCAAATTTACCCAGGCATTTGTAAAATTGGGTCTCTTTTAACTGGTCATTCGTGAGATAAGTTTTGGCTATAAAAAGTCTGAGTTTCCAAAAATAAAGTTGGTAGATTTTCACTTCCCAACCTTTTGTATCTGGATATGTTTGTCTACCTGACCTGACTCTTGGAAATTCATGTCCAGACCCACACCAGAGCTACTGCGGGTGATAGCCACTAATCTATCAATTTTTGTTATGAATTCCTGAACTGGGGTTCTCTAATGGGTTTATGAAATACATGGTTAGTAGGAAATGAATATCCTAAGCAGGACACATCATTGGATGGTGTTCAAAAATGTGGAGTTGTACAGAGTTAAAGACAGCTTTTAGAAAATCAAGGGCAGATTTCTGACCAAGATGGTGGAGAGAAGACAGGCGTAGTTCTAAAGTCTCCTGATCTTTCCTCATCTATCATATGAAACAAACCTCTTAACAGAAATTCGACCCACAAAACCCAGAAAGAAAAGACACTAAGAGGTACAAAATACCTATGGTAATAGAGGCGAAGAAAGGAGGAGATGAGAAACACCTGAATCTTCTCATCAGACTTAGCTTAAAGTCAACCTACACATACTTAGTTAACTTATAAAACATCTAACCTTTCAAGTATTAAAAGGGGGAAAAGGGGAGGGGGAAAAAAGAGGAATCACAGGAAGACATAGACAACAAAACTCTACTAGTGGGAGACCTCAACCTCCTGCTATCAGATCTAGATAAATCGAATCATAAAATAAACAAGAAAGAAGTTAAGGAGGTAAATAGATTGTTAGAAAAGCTAGATATGGTACACTTATGGAGGAAATTGAATGGGGATAGAAAAGAATATACCTTTTTCTCTGCAGTACATGGAACTTATACAAAAATTGACCATGTACTAGGACATAAAAGCCTAATGATCAACTGCAGAAAGCCAGAAATAGTGAATACACCTTTCTCAAATCACAATACGATAAAAGTCATATGCAATATTGGGCCAAGGAGATATAGACCCAGAACCAATTGGAAACTGAATAACTTCATTTTAAAGAATGAATATACTAAAAAAAATTATAGAAAGAATTAACCATTTTATCCTAGATAATGATAATAATGAAACAACATACCAAAACCTATGGGATTCATTCAAAGTGACTCTCAGGGGATATATTATAGCTTTAAATGCTTACATGAATAAATTGAAGAAAGAGGAAATCAATGAACTAAACATGCAAATACAAAAATTAGAGAAAGAACAAATAAAAAAAATCCCTAATTAAATACCAAATTCGAAATTCTAAAAATTAAAGGAGAAATTAATAAAATCAAAAAGCAAAATCTATTGAATTAATAAATAAAACCAAAACTTGGTATTATGAAAAAGCCAATAAAATTGATAAACCTCTGGTCAATTTGATTTAAAAAAAGAAAGAAGAAAACCAAATTGTTAGTATCATAAATGAAAAAGGTGAACTCACCACCAATGAGGAGGAAATTAAAGTAATAATTCAAAATTATTTTGCCCAACTCTATGCCAATAAATTTGATCATCTAAGTGAAATGAATGAATATTTACAAAAATATAAGTTGCCCAGGTTAAATGAATAAGAAATTAAATACCTAAACAACCCTATCTCAGAAAAAGAAATTCAACAAGCCATCATTGAAGTCCCTAAGAATAAATCTCCAGGGCCTGATGGATTCACAAGTGAATTCTACCAAACATTTAAGGAACAATTGTTTCCAATTCCAATTCTATATAAACTCTTTGGAAAAATAGGGAAAGATGGGATTCTGCCTAACTCTTTCTATGAAACAAATATGGTGCTGTTACCTAAACCAGGAAGAGTTAAAACAGAGAAAGAAAATTATAGACCTATCTCCCTGATGAATATAGATGCAAAAATTTTAAATAAAATAAATAAAATCTTAGCAAAACAATTACAACAAGTTATCACTAGGATAATACATTATGATCAAGTAGAATTTATCCCAGGAATACATGGTTGGTTCAATATTAGGAAAACTGTTAGTATGCTCAATTATATCAACAAGAAACCTATCAGGAAATTATATAATCATATCAATAGATGCTGAAAAAGCTTTTGACAAAATACAGCATCAATTCCTATTAAAAACACTAGAGAGTGTAGGAATAAATGGACTGTTCCTTAGAATAATTAACAGTATCTATTTGAAACCATCAACAAGCACTATATTCAATGGGGAAAGGCTAGAGGCATTCCCAATAAGATGGGTGAAACAAGGTGCCCATTATCACCACTACTATTCAATATTGTATTAGAAATGTTAGCTTCAGCAATTAGAGAAGAAAAAGAAATTGAAAGAATTAGAATTGGGAAGGAAGAGACAAAACTCTCACTCTTTGCAGATGACATCATGGTCTCCCTAGAGAATCCCAAGAAATCATCCAAAAAACTACTGGAAGCAGTTAGCAATTTTAGCAAAGTTGCAAGTTATAAAATAAACCCTCGTAAATCCTCAACTTTTCTATATATGTCTAGCAAGATACAGCAGGAAGAGCTAGAAAGAGAAATCCCATTCAAAGTAACCTCAGACAATATAAAATACCTGGGAGTCTATTTGCCAAGACAGACTCAGAAACTTTTTGGAAAACACTTCTCACACAAATTAAATTAGATTTAAATAACTGGGCAAATATCAACAGCTCATGGATAGGTAGAGCTAATATAATAAAAATGACAATTCTACCAAAACTAAACTAAATGTTTAGTGCCTACCAATCAAAATTCCAAAAAGTTGCTTTAATGAGTTAGAAAAAATTTTAAGTAAATTCATATGGAGAAATAAAAAGTCAGGAATTTCCAGGAACTTAATGAAAAAAAAGCACAAAAGAAGGGGGCTTAGCCCTACCTGATCTAAAATTATATTATAAAGCATCAGTCATCAAAATTGTTTGGTATTGGCTAAGACATAGAGTGGTGGACCAGTGGAATAGACTAGGTGCAAAACCAGGAGACAATTATATTAATCTGCTGTTTGATAAACCTAAAGAGTTCAGCTATTGGGATAAAAACTCTCTTATAAAAACTGCTGGGAAGGGGCAGCTAGGTGGCATAGGGGATAAAGCACGAGCCTTGGAGTCAGGAGTACCTGGGTTCAAATCCAGTCTCAGACACTTAATAATTACCTATCTGTGTGGCCTTGGCCAAGCCACTTAACCCCGTTTGCCTTCCAAAAACCTAAAAAAAACTGCTGGGAAAATTGGAAGGTAGTATGGAAGAAAATTAGATTAAACCAACACCTAACACCCTTTACCAAGATAAGATCCAAATGGTTACAGGATTTAGACATAAAAAAAATACTACAAGCAAATTAGAAGATCAAGAACTAGTTTACCTGTCAGATCTATGGAAAGGGGAGCAGTTTATGACTAAGGAAGAGTTGGAGAACATCACTAAAAACCAACTAGATGATTTCAATTACATTAAATTGAAAAGCTTTTGCACAGATAAAACCACTGTAATCAAGATCAAAAGAAATGTAGTAAATTGGGAAACAATCTTTACAACTAATGATTCTGACAAAGGACTCATTTCTAAAATATGCAGAGAACTGAGTTATATTTTTAAAACAAAAAGCCATTCCCCAATTAACAAATGGTCAAAGGATATGCAAAGGCAATTTACAGATGAGGAGATCAAAGCAATCCATAGCCATATGAAAAAAATGCTCTAAATCATTAATTATTAGAGAAATGAAAATTAAAGCTTCTCTGAGATACCACCTCACACCTCTCAGACTGGCAAATATGACCAGAAAGGATAATGATCATTGTTGGAAGGGTTGTGGGAAATCTGGGACACTATTACACTGTTGGTGGAGCTGTGAACTCATCCAACCTTTCTGGAGAGAAATTTGGAACTACTTCCAAAGGGAAACAAAACTGAGCATACCTTTTGACCCAGCAATACCACTACTGGTATTGAAAAAGGGTAAAAGGGTAAAGGGTAAAAAAGGGTAAAAACATCACTTACACAAAAATATTCATAGCAGCCCTGTTTGTGGTGGCAAAGAATTGGAAATCAAGTAAATGTCCTTCAGTTGGGGGATGGCTTAGCAAACTGTGGTATATGTATGTCATGGAACACTATTATTCTATTAGAAACCAGGAGGGACGAGATTTCAGGGAAGCCTGGAGGGATTTGCATGAACTGATGCTGAGTGAGATGAGCAGAACAAGAAAAACGCTGCACACCCTAACAGTAACATGGGGATGATGTTCAACCTTGAAGGACTCGCTCATTCCATCAGTGCAACAATCAGGAACAATTTTGGGCTGTCTGCAAAGGAGAGTGCTATCTGTATCCAGATAAGGAGCTGTGGAGTTTGAACAAAGTTCAAGGACTATTCCCTTTAATTTAGGGGAAAAAACAGATATCTTATTGCCAGATCTTGTTATTTCTTAGACTTTTTGTCTCTTCCTTAAGGATATGATTTCTCTCTCATCACATTCAATTTGGATCAATGTACAACATGGAAACAAAGTAAAGACTGACATTGCTTTCAGTGAGGGGTGGGGGGAGGGAAGTAAAATTGGGGGAAAAATTGTAGAACTCAAATAATATCTTTTTTTGTTGTTGTTTTTTAGGTTTTTTGCAAGGCAAATGGGGTTAAGTGGCTTGCCCAAGGCCACACAACCAGGTAATTATTAAGTGTCTGAGACTGGATTTGAACCCAGGTATTCCTGACTCCAAGGCTGGTGCTTTATCCATTATGCCACCTAGTCGCCCCTCAAATAATATCTTTAATAAAAATAAATTTAAAAAAAGAAAATCAAGGGCAGATTTAATTACAAAGACCACAGGAAGAGCCAAGTATATCTTTTTGTTTTTAGGGTTTTTTTCCCAAGGCAAATGGGGTTAAGTGGCTTGCCCAAGGCCACACAGCTAGGTAATTATTAAGTGTCTAAGACCGGATTTGAACTCAGGTACTCCTGACTCCAGGGCTAGTGCTCTATCCACTGCGCAATCTAGCCACCCACTACACCATCTAGCCGCCCCAAGTATACCTTAATATTAATAATAATAATATGGCTAATATTTAGCATTTCACAAATATTATTTAATTTTATTCTCACAAAAACCCTGAGAATGCAGATTACATTATCATCCTCAATTTATAAAGAAGAAATCTGATAGATAAGGAATTCATTAAATGACCTGCTCAAGATCACAAAACCAGTAAGTATTTAAGGCTTAATTTGAACTCAGGTCTTCTAGACCACTATCTACTTTGTCTCATCACTCCTTCCTTTTTGTTATATATACCGTCAGACAAGACTGACTGGTTTTACTAAACTCTCTTTTTCTCTTTCTTATATGTTATAAGGAATAGCAAGTTACATGAGGATAGATATTCAGGAAAGGTTACATTTTTTTAAATGATATCAATAGGGGCAGTTAGGCACAGTGGATAGAGCATAGGCCCTGGAATCAGAAGGACCTGAATTCAAATTTGGTCTCTGACAATACTTAGCTGTTTGACCTTAGGTAAGTCACTTTAACCTCACTGCCTTGCAAAAAAAAAAAAACTAAAAATAAGATATAAATAATATAATACTTTTTACTAAGAAAAGAAAGAGAAAGGAAAACTAGCATGAATAACCAAAAGTGAGGGCTAGAACTAGAGTCATAGCTACTAACAGAAGATGAGATTCCTAAGGATTTTATCTTACTCTAAGGTATGACACCTGCTGCTTCAGTGAAGGAAGTGGATTCAGACACATGGTTTCTATTTAAAGACAATGGGTGTATATCTCAGTCCCCCACCCCTAAAGAAAATGATCTTATTCCTTTAAGGGCCCAAAAGAAGTACTAAAAACAATTATAATGATCTGCCCAGCTGTCCCTCCCCAACTCTCTTGTTATGTTCCCATCACCCTGCTCTCTACCCCCTTATCAATTATTAAAGATTTAGAGATTGAGGACAGAAGATTTAAGGCCACTGAAAAGGGGAAGGAATTTGTATGCTCTCTCTGAGATGTTAAAACTGCTCAGAATTTTATTATGGCTAATTATTGCAAATATGCAGACGAAAACTCCTAGAAAAGCAGTAACAACCTTAAGAATAGGCCAGGGGAGGGGTGGCTAAGTGGCGCAGTGGATAGAGCACTGACCCTGGAGTCAGGAGTACCTGAGTTCAAATCCGGCTTCAGACACTTAATAATTACCTAGCTGTGTGGCCTTGGACAAGGCACTTAACTCCATTTGCCTTGCAAAAAAAAAACCTATAAAAAAAAAGGATAGGCCAGGTGGAGAGAGAGAGAGAGAGAGAGCAGGCAGCCAAGAGACTTGGTTTAGTCTGGCCACATAACCTGGTGCTCTATGTGGCCAAAAAAGAGCATAAGAAAAACTAATCCTACTAGAGTCAAAGAAGGAAAAGAAAAAGAAGAAAATGAAGCAGTGGAGCCTCCTGTTAAATACTTTTCTGTGGTAGGTTGGGCATGGGTGGCGCTTGGAAAGTGGTCTTACACCTTGAGCCAGGTATCTTCCAATGGCAAACTACATACTGGTCCTTCCTGACCCAAGGTGCTCTATCCCCAAGTTCAACATATCATTTCCTATCATGCCTGGGTCTATGGCCAAGGTTAGGTGAAGGGGGAAATGGGGGACAAGATGCAAACTACCAGGGTCAAGGGGTAATAGGATGCAATCAACAATCAAGGTCAGTTTACATCTCAGGGGCAAACAGCCTTCCATAATTAACAAGATTTTAACATCATTAAAGCTACATTAATAATTCTCTACATCACCCTCACAGGCAAATCTCAGTATCATACTCTATAGAATTGAGGTAATCACTTTAATCATTTTCTTTTCTACATTATATTAGACACTGCTTTTCCTACCCTAACCTAGGTCAGTCAGACTGGAGTTCTGCTCTTGTGTTCCAATCTCACAATCAATCTCTGATCCCAATCCTAATTATTCTGGGGTTCTTAAAACCTCCTGCAGGCTCCCCATGATGTCTGGTTGAACTAATCCAAGAATTATTACCATCTTTGTGTATTTAAACTGAACTTTGAGTCAAATATCTTTGTTCAAAGTAATCACATTTCCTCTTCTACCTCAGACTGAACTCCCCAGTTTCAGAGCCACTCTCCAGATCAGCAGTCCATGCCCATCTACCCAAAGATGAATAGCTTCTGGGTATAGACCCTTCAACAGTTTAATGGTTGAAATCTATATCAAAAAATACTGAGAGAGAGTGATTAAACTTGTGATACACAGGAACCATATGGGGCTTAATCCTCAAATTCCCTCACTTTGTTATGGCTGTTGTTCAGCTGTTTTGGGTCATTTGAGGTTTTCCTGACCCATTTGGGGTTTTCTTAGTAAAAGCACTGAAATGTTTGCCATTTCCTTCTTCAGCTCATTACAGATGAGGAAACTGAGGCAAATAGGGGACTATTAATCCAAAAAAACAGCTCATGAGCACCCACCAGTGTTCTTCTCCTTAATAATCAGTCTGACACAATTAATGCTTAGCAACAAAACATCCCTCCCCACTCCTATAAATCTGAGATGAACACTCCCACAATAATAGAAGAATAAAATAAAAGAATAGGTATATAAAGTCAGTAAGAAGTAAGTAGTAGAAGTAATTCACAATTCTAGTATTACAGGGTCCCAAGATTCTTTCCTATCTGTAGAGTCCTCACAAAGCTCCCCCCTCCCCCTTGGGGGGAACACTTTTGTGGAGGGGATTATTAGACTGAACTACCAAGGTTAGCTCTGTCCTGTTTGTTTGTTTTTCCCCCAAGGCAATGGGGTTAAATGACTTGCCCAAAGTCACACAGCTAGGTAACTATTAAGATTAAATTTGAACTCAGGTCTTCCTGAGTCCAAGGCAGGTGCCCTATCCACTGTGCCACCTAGCTGTCCCCCATAGCTCTGTCTTGAACCCCAAACTGGCTTCCCATTCTGTTGCCAAAAGTCCTGATCCTTGAAGGTGCTCTTCTCTTAAGTGGCTACATCTCTGTCTGGAGTGTCTCTGTCCTTCCCCATGCCTCCGACTTTCTACCTATTGGCTCTGCCTATATAATGAGGGAAAGGGAGTGAGAATTTCCCCTGCACAGAAGTTTCCAAAAATTATCTTTGATTGCACTCACCTGAATTTCTCTGAAACTGAAAAACTCCAAGGCTTAGTTATTTAAAGTACCGAGGGGGAATGGCCCATTTTTTTAGCCTAAATTATCACTTTGTTCCTATTAATTTACTCAAAAATTTTGGGCCCCTCCAAAACAAAATTTCAAAATGGTATCCTTGGTTTATTGCAAAATAGTATCTCAGGTGAAGGAACTTCAATGCAGGGACTGCTTAGAATGGATTTAATCCATCAATTTACAAGGATTTATTTTATGTTTGACAATTTGAACTCTGAAAATTTATCCCTAAAAATCTGATTCTTTAGGTCATCCTTTATCTCTTCCAAAATATTGGTCTTATATTGAATTGTAAGGGATCTTGTAAATCAATTAGATCAACTTTCCCACTTTAAAGGTGAAAAAACAAAGGTTCAGAGAGGTGAGTGATTTGTCCAAGATCACAAAGGTGATCTCTTCAATCACTACCCAGGTGTGGATTCAATACCAGAATAAAGCCACATGAGGAAGTCAGAGATAGAGTAACATTTTGAACAAAGGTACCTAGTTCGGTAGTTTTTACAGGTTTTATTCTATGCCAGACATCCCATGTGACTAGGACAGAAAGACTTCCAAGAAGGTAGGATCTCCCAGTGGAACAAAGGCTTACAGTTGCCTGAAAAAACAATGCTGATCACAAGGAGTACTTGACCAAAGACCAGGCAATTTGGAAGATGTCAGATAGATGGGCAAATTCAAGGAGAAAAAAGAATAAGTCTAGCCACTGCCGTGAAACTCAGACTAAGCGGAAGTAGCAGCTCCAAACCTTAGTATTTCTTCCCTCAACCCAAACCCCATTTTCTTCAAATATGTGCCTAGTTGATGCTGGCAAAGCCCATAACCTCAATTCTTTACCTTCATTCTTCTTCCTATGCACTAGAGAGTGCAGTTGGGAAGATTGGTGGATGATAATCAATCTGAGCACTACCCAGAACAACTATTAAAAAGTGTCAGATTCATGTCTGTGGCTAGGATGTTGATTGTTTGTGAAATGATATGAAATAAAGGTTGTTGGTCAGATGGAAAGGAAGAGATATTCCATTTTTATACCCCTAAATCAATATTGAATCAGGGTCAGAAGCTCTACCCTACAAGCCTTAGAGAGTTGTAGTTTTTAGAAATATTAGAACAATAAGTTCACTGAATACCTTCAGACAAAGCCAGATGGCTGGTAGCCAAAGCATAGGCAAAATGCATTTGGGGTTTAAGATTTTCAAAGTACTTTACATACAATAGTTTCACTGAGTTTTTCCCTGCCCAAGTCACTTCTAGAGTCCTCTCTAGATCTGCATACCACATTTTAAAGAAGGAATTTGGAAAACTGGCAGTGGTCCAAAGATGACCAGATCACAGAATCAGAGACTTAAGAGTTGAAAGTAGTCTTAGAAATCATCTAATAAGGGGTGGCTAGGTAGTGCAGTGGATAAAGCATGGGCCCTTGGAATCAGGAGTACCTGGGTTCAAATCTGGTCTTACTTAATAATTACCTAGCTGTGTGGCCTTGGGCAAACCACTTAACTCCATTTGCCTTGCAAAAACCTAAAAGAGAAAGAAAGAAATCATCTAATAGAATTGCCAACTCCTTGAGTGTAGGGACTTTTTTTCTCTAAGTTAACTCCAGTGACTTGTACAAAATAAGAATTTAATAAATGTTTGTTGAACTGAACTTAATCTAATCTGACTTGCCCCAGGTCACACAAGGGATCTGAACCTAGTTAACACCAAATTCATAATTCTTTCCAAATCATCTTGATAAATAACTTGGTATATTAGAAGGAGTGGCTTGTAGTTAAGAAACTTGGATATACTCAGATGCTTACTAATTCTATAACAATGGATAAGTCACTTAATCTCTTTAGAGATCAATTTCCTCATCTGATTCATTGATTTCAATGATTCCCTTTTAGCTTTAAATCTATGATCTTACCAATTACATATATTTTTTTATTTTTATAGTTTTCTTCACAAAATAGTATTTTTCCAATTACATCAACATTCATTTTTATAAGATTTTGATTTCCAAATTTTTCCCTCCCTCCTCCCTTACCCAAAAAATCAAATAACCTGGTATAAGTTATACATGTACAAATATGTTAAACATATTTCCATAAATATGAAAGAAGAATCAGAAAAAAGGGAAAAAACTATGTGAAAGAAAAAACAAATGTAAAAGGTGAAAATAATGTCTGCATTCTAACTCCATAGTTCTTTCTCTGGATGTGATTGGCATTTTCCATCATAATTCTTTTGAAATTGTCATTGATTACTGTGTTGCTGAGAAGAATTAAGTCTATCATAGTTGATCATCACACAATGTTGTGGTTACTGTGACACATACATGTATGACCCTGAGCAACAGGACAACCTCTCTGCATCATTCTTTCCTCACAAGTTTGTTCATTTTTGTTCTTCACAATTGAAGAGAATCAAAATGACACTATGATGTTAGGGTCAGTGTGTGTTCAACTGTGTGCTTGACTGGGCTGATCAAACAAAATATGAGCTCAGAAGGCTCTACTAGAGGTTAGGCATATGAACATTTAGGAAAGAGATGTCTCTAAATTTGCACATCTTATGATCTATTAAACAAGCTAGAGAAGAAAATGACAAACCACTCAAATATCTTTGCCAAAAAAAACTTCAAATAGGGTCATGAATAGCCAGATATGACTGAAACAACTAAATAATAACAGCAAAAATTTTTTGCTGTGTTGGCACAGTCCTCACATGTAGAGGGAATAGTAAAATTCGCTCTATTTTCCCTTTGTGATTAAAGTGCTTTTTTAAAATCTCAAAGTTCCAAGTAAATAAAAGCTTTTATTATAAGGATTAGACCTATTCAAAAATGAAATGTGAAATTAATAGTTTCCCTCCAACAGAAGGTAATTAAGCAGAGAGTGGAAGATCATTTTTTAAAGTATATTGTAGATGAGAGAGGACAGTGGACTAGAAGACCTGAAGTACATTCCAACTCTAGGATTCTATGGATTCTGTAAGTCCCTATTCTCAAGGATATTACAATTTGGCTGGGGACTCAAAATAACCTGTAAGAGCCAAAAATGGAATAGTATAAATCCATATATTTACTCAGTTTCAAATAGCTGCTGAAATTTGGAGAAATGTGAGTTAAATTGGGAAAATTGGAAGTTAGTATTGAAGAAACTTAAATTAGACCCACACCTCACACCCTATATACCAAAATCAAAATGGATAGAGGATTTAGACATAAAAAACAATATTAGAAGCAAACTAGAAGATCAAGGAGTAGTTTACCTGTCAGTTCTATGGAAAGGGAAGCAGTTTATGACCAAGGAAGAGATGGAGAATATCATTAAAAACAAACTAGATAATTTTGATTACATTAAATTAAAAAGCTTTTGCACATACAAAATCACTATAACCAAGATCAAAAGAAATGTGGTAAATTGGGAAACAATTTTTACAACTAGTATTTCTGGCAAAGGACTCATTTCTAAAATATACAGAGAACTGAGTCAAATTTTTAAAAAGACAAGTCATTCCCCAATTGACAAGTGGTCAAAAGATATGCAAAGGCAATTTGAAACTGAGGAAATCAAAGAGATCCATACTCATATGAAAAATTGCTCTAAATCATTACTTATTAGAGAAATGCAAATGAAAGCATCTCTGAGATACCACCTCACACCTCTTAGACTGGCCAATATGACCAGAAAGGACAATGATCAATGTTGGAAGAGATGTGGGAAATCTGGGACACTAATACATTGTTGGTGGAGCTGTGAATTCATCCAACCTTTTTTTTTTCAGGTTTTTTTTTTGCAAGGCAAACAGGGTTAAGTGGCTTGCCCAAGGCCACACAGTTAGGTAATTATTAAGTGTCTGAGACCGGATTTGAACCCAGGTACTCCTGACTCCAGGACCGGTGCTCTTATCCACTACACCACCTAGCTGCCCCTCATCCAACCTTTCTGAAGAGCAATTTGGCTATGTCCAAAGGGCAACAAATGCGCATACCCTTTGATCCAGCAATACCACTACTGGGTCTATACCCTGAAAAGATGATGAAAAAGGGTCAGAACATCACATCACTTGTACAAAAATATTCATAGCAGCCCTGTTTGTGGTGGCAAAGAATTGGAAATCAAGTGAATGTCATTCAATTGGGAAATGGCTTAACCAACTGTGGTATATGTATGTCATGGAACACTATTGTTCTATTAGAAACCAGGAGGGTTGGGAATTCAGAGAAGCCTGGAAGGATTTGCATGAACTGATGCTGAGTGAGAACCAGAAGAACACTGTATACCCTAACAGCAACATGGGTTGATGATCAACCTTGATGGACATGCCCATTCCATCGGTGCAACAAACGAGGGACAGTTTGGGGCTATCTGCAATGGAGAATGACATCTGTATCTAGAGAAACAACTGTGGGGTTTAAACAAAGACGAAAGACCTTCAATTTAGGAAAAAACCATTATCTTATTTTATAATTTTGCTATCTCTTAAACTTTATTTTTCTTTCTTAAGGATATGATTTCTCTCTCATCACATTAAACTGAGATCAATGTATACCATGGAAACAATGTAAAGATTAACAGAATGCCTTCTGTGATGGGGTGGGGAGAGGGAAGCCAGAATTGGGGGGGGGGGGGAATTGTAAAACTCAAAATAAATAAAATCTTACAAAAAAAAGAGCTAAGTGAGAGGTACAGTGGTACCCAGCTAAATCAATGACCAAGGTTTTATTCATCTGAGCCACTGCTTTCTGTGCTTATGCTAAGGATCCAGTATAGTGCTGTGGAAAGGGTGCCTACTTTGTAATTAGAAATCAGGAGTTCAAATCTTCTTTTTTGCCATTTTTATTGGTGTGCAGCTGGATAAATCATTTCATCTAGCTCCACCTCAGTTTCTGCATTTGTAAAATGAAGAGGTTTCTCCTAGTTCTAAATATAAGATAGGCAGGCAAGAAAGCATTAAGCAATTATTAACACTTTTACTATGTGCCAGGCAAAAACAAAAAAAGACAGGGAGAAGAGATGGTCAGGTGATAGGGATTGAACCTATCATCTCACTGGAATTGGGAAATCTTTTTGTGGAACTTTCTCTACCAATGAAGATTGGCATCTTCCCTATGATTGGTTTCAAGGCCAACTTTTTATTCATTAAGCAATACCACATCTCTTATTCATAGCCAGACTCCTAGAAAAAGACATCTATGTTATTTATCTCCAATTCCCCACTCCTATTCATTTCCAAACCCCTTGAAATCTATAATTTCATTTAAAACTGAATTCCCTCTCTCTGTTTAAGGAACTCAGTTCTCATGCTACTTGACCTACATGTGGATTTTTATTTACTAGATCTGTGATTTCATTGGTAATAGGAACTGTCAGAGAAGAAATTCCTTCTATTATTGCAGATTAGCACCTAATCTGGGGCGGCTAGGTGGTGCAGTGGATAGAGTACCAACCCTGGAGTCAGGAGGACCTGAGTTCAAATGCAGGCTCAGACACTTAATAATTACCTAGCTGTGTGACCTTGGGCAAGTCACTTAACCCCATTGCCTGCAAAAACACAAAAATAACAACAACAACCACAACAAAAATATTAGCACCTAATCTGAAACCTTAAAATAAAGAGCTGTCCAAGTCCCTGAAAGGTTAAGTAACATGCCCAGGATCATACTGCCAATATATGTTAGAAGTAAAATTTGACACCAGGTCTCCCTGACTCTAAGACTTTTTCCTCCCTTGGCTTATGTGATTTCTGTCTCCTGATTTTCCTCCTTGTCTAATCATTTATTCCATATCTCCTTTGTAGAATTCATTTCCCTCCCAGTAAGTATGTATCTCCCTAAAGGCTCTATTCTGAGTCTTTACCTCTTCTCTATGTTTACTTTCTCTCTTGGTAATTATTCCACTTCCACAGATTTAATAAGAATATTTAAGCATATGACTCTCAAATATATATGACTAGGCCCAATCTTTCTTCTGGACTCCAATTGCCTGGTAGACAACACCAAGATATCCCATCAACATTTCAATTTAAACATTACCTAAATGTTTCTCCCCCTTTTCTCCTTCCCCCACTCAAAGATCCCTTTCCTCTAAACTTTCCTATATCATTGAGTCATCCATGTTTAAAAACTTTTGAGTCATCCTTGACTCTTCCCTCTTCATCCTAATTCCACATTATCTTTCCCCTTCTCTCTAGTCATAAGATTCTAATTCAAACCTCATGACCTCTAGCTTGTCCTATAGTATTCAACCTCCTAACTGGTTTCCCTATTTCCTTCTTTCTTTTTTCTAGGAGTTCAACCTTTTAGCTCTTCTGTATCACATCATCCAACAAAGGACACATATATAATTTTATATTTATTATGACTATTATATGTATCGACTATTGTGTTATATTTTTTATAACTATTATTCATATGTTCTAATGTGCTTTCTGGAGTGCCTGCCCCATAGGTAAGAAACTAGCTTTCATTTTTAAACCTTCTCCTTTCTCACTACTTAGATCTTATACTTCCTGAGACTTATTTTCCTCTTAATGATAGTTTCCTTGGCCACTTTCCAGTACTGTTTGTAATTTCACTCATATATCATCACCACCATCACCACTCACTCCCATTTCCCCACTTAAGGTAGGGGGAAATGAAATATTCTTTGATCCCCAATGCTATTTCCAGCTTCCTTCTAAACTACCATCATTCTAACTACCAAACTCTTTTGTCAAAGGGGGGGAGTTTTAGCCATTGCTCCTTCTATAACCTACTTTGAGGTTAGTTCACTAAACTACTATAGTGGTTGTCAGCAAAATCAATTCTTATCCCCTCTCTACTTGCTCCCAGTTCATTTCCTTGTGAATTCTGATCATAGGTTCTAAGACAATTAAAAGGTATTTTCTGATTTACTAAATAGTTATAAGCTTTTAATTATCTAAATTGGGAAAAAAATCTTTTCCTGTAACAAATATCAATGTTTCTCAGTATATCATTAATTAAGTGTTACAAACAAAACAGACATATTTAAATTTTTCAAGTATGTATCACAATGAGAAAGATCATATCTATGTCAATTGCTAATTTCCCCTCAATTCTGGAAAAGCAGTCCTATCATTCAGCTCTCTCAAGATGGCAAAGATTCTCAAGAATTCTCTTTAAGATGTTTTCTTCAAAGCAAGAGTTAAACTCCATCTTCTCAGAAAATGTCTTTAGTCTTTCTCAAAGATAAATTTACTCCATCAATCTATACTTCTCTTTGTACTTCACATAATCTCTCTAGCCATGACAGTTAATGGTCTCCAGATAATAGTTAAGCTGTAACTTTCCTCAAGATTCTACTAGCTTTTAAAGATAAGTTTCCCGGGGAAAGAGTTTTTGACACTAATGTTACATTCTTCCTACAGGCAAAATATTTTTTCAGTTTCTGGAAAATCATTAGTAAAACACCAAATACACTTTACTCTACTTGTTCAAAATATAGGATGTCCAAATGTCTTGGTGAAATTTTAAGCTTTAATATAACTTCAGAAATATAAATGCAAGAAACTTATAAAATGCATCTAAAAGGTTAGTTATTTAACATTTTAAAATATTGACATTCCTTTTTAAAATTCAGCATATCGGGGCGGCTAGGTGGCACAGTGGATAGAGCACCGGCCCTGGAGTCAGGAGTGCCTGAGTCCAAATCCAGCCTCAAACACTTTATAATTACCTAGCTGTGTGACCTTGGGCAAACCAATTAACCCCATTGCCTTACAAAAATAAATAAATAAATAAAATTCAACATATCCACCATCTTGTGCTATATACATCACTCTAGTCAGATGCTTTTCTGTGACTGAAAGGATTACAATTGTAATCCTAACCTAATGATCATCCAAAGAAAGAGGTTTTGATACAAAGATGACAGTTTTGACATAATTCCCCCTTAAAAAGGTCTAATGGAATCAGATCAGATGACAGAGGTGACCAAGCAAGAGGACATCTTCTGCTAAGCTACCAGTTTGAGAAAGTATCATTCCAAAGATTTCTCTCTCATCACACCCAATTTGGATCAAGGTACAACATGGAAACAAAGTAAAGACTAACAGAGTGCTTTCTGGGGGGGGGGGGGAGGGAAGCAAGATTGGGGGAAAATTGTAAAACTCAAATAATACCTTTAATAAAAATAAATTTAAAACCTTAAAAAAAAGAAAAGAAAGTATCATTCCAAAATTCATACACACAATGCATATTGATAGGGTGGTCCATCTTATTAAAATTAAAAATTTATTATTTTTTAAAATCATAAAAATAAGTGTTTGACAGAAATAAAATAGTTAAACTTTCAAATAAAGATTTGCTAAGTTTGTATCCCTTAAATTTCTGATGTTATTAAAATTTTTAAATGCACTAAGACTTTTGGGATATACAGAACAAAATATGCACATATATTATAAATGTGGGAAGAAAAATATAACAATTCTATAATATTAATTAGTATTTATAATAATATATGTCTGTATATCAAAATCTCAATGAAAGATTAAATTTGCAATAATCCACTATATATACACATATTTGTGTGTGTCAAGCCATTCACATAAAAAAAAAGATTTATAATATAGATTGCTCTAGATCAAGGGTTAACAGACTAATACTCACCCCAAATCCCACAAGGGAGTGAAAGTATTTTAAAATGTACAAACCATTCTCAGCTTTCAGAACAAGTTTGTTTATACCTCTTCTAGATCCTAAGAAAAAAGATGCCAGTAAATTCTAAATACTTTGAATGTAATTTTCTCCCTAACAAGACTTCTCAACAAAGCATCTAAAAACCAGGAAACAGTATCATCTACTTCTGTATCCATCATGACATACTCTGGGACTGATAGATCAAGGATCCAAAATTAGAAGAGACTGTTCTATAGATTTGAATAGATATATTTCTATAGATTTGATATAGGTTTGTAGACTAAGATCTTAAAAAGATATCATCTAGGTGTGTGGCCTTGGCAAGTCACTTAACCCCATTGCTTTGCAAAAAAACCTAAAAAAAAATCAGAAATCACTAGTACATGTCCCTTATTTATAGGTAAGGGAACCGAGGTTTAAGAAAATTAAGTGACTTACCTAAAGTCACACAAGTCATAAACAGCAAATTGGAGAATTAAACACAGGACCTTCAATCCCCTCTCTTTATAGGCAAAGGAGACTTGCCCAAGATGGCATAGATCTTGGTAAGTGGCAGAACCAGGCCCTCTACCTTCAAAGCTAGATCACTTTCTACTAGAACATACTGCTTTAAAAGGTTCAATAGAGAATAGAAAGATTGGTGGGAAAGTCATGGGAAGGTGGTAGAGGAAAGATTTCCTGAACAGTGGCTCCCAGTGCTCATAATCTCAGAGTGAGTACAGTGTAATCCTATACTCTATTATATAGGAACACAATTGAGCTTGCAAAATAGTTGACGATAACATCAAAACTGTCTGGCATTGGCTAAGAAATAGAGTGGTGGACCAAGTGGAATAGACTAGGTGCAATAGCAGGAAATGATTACAGTAATCTGTTTGATAAACTCAAAGAGTCCAGCTATTGGGATAAAAACTCCCTCTTTGATAAAAACTGCTGGGAAAATTGTAAGTTAGTATGGAAGAAACTTAGATTAGACCAACACCTCACACCCTATATGGTTAGGGTTAGGGTTAGGGTTAGATAAGATCCAAATGGATACAGGATTTAGCATAAAAAACAATGCTATAAATAAATTAGAAGATCAAGGACTAGTTTACCTGTCAGATCTATGAAAAGGGAAGCAGTTTGACTAAGGAAGAGATGAAGAACATCACTAAAAACAAACTAAATGATTTTGATTACATTAAATTAAAAAGCCTTTGCACAGACAAAATCACTGTAACCAAGATCAAAAGAAATGTAGTAAACTGGGAAACAATCTTTACAACTAATGTTTCTGACAAAGGACTCATTTCTAAAATATGCAGAAAACTGAGTCAAATTTAAAAAAAAAAAAAGCCATTCCCCAATTGATAAATGGTTGAAGGATATGCAAAGGCAATTTACAGATGAGGAGACCAAAGCAATCCATAGTCATATGAAAAATTGCTCTAAATCATTACTTATTAGAGAAATGCAAATTAAAGCTTCTCTGAGGTACCACCTCACACCTCTCAGACTGGCCAATATGACTAGAAAGGATAATGATCATTGTGGGAACGGTTGTGGGAAATCTGGGACACTATTACATTGTTGGTGGAGCTATGAACTCATCCAAAGTTTCAGGAGAGAAATTTGGAACTATGCTCAAAGGGCAACAAAAATGTGCATACCTTTTGATCCAGCCATACCACTACTGGGTCTATACCCTGAAGAGATGATGAAAAAGGGTAAAAACATCACTTGTACAAAAATATTCATAGCAGCCCTGTTTGTGGTGGCAAAGAATTGGAAATCAAGTGAATGTCCTTCAATTGGGGAATGGCTTAACAAACTGTGGTCTATGCATGCTGTGGAACACTTTTGTTCTATTAGAAACAAAGAGGGATGGGAATTCAGGGAAACCTGGAGGAATTTGCATGAACTGATGCTGAGCAAGATGAGCAGAACCAGAAAAGCATTGTACACCCTAACAGCAACATCGGGGCAATGATCAACCTTGATGGACTAGCTCATTCCATCAGTACAACAATCAGGGACAATTTGGGGCTCTCTGCAATGGAGAATACCATCTGTATCCAGAGAAACAGCTGTGGAGTTTGAACAAAGACCAACGACTATTTATCTTAAATTTAGAAAAAAACTGATATCTTATTGTCTGATCTTACTACCCCTTATACTTTATGTTTCTTCCTTAAGGATATGATTTCTCTCTCATCACACTCAATTTGGATCAATGTATACCATGGAAACAATGTAAAGACTGACAAACTGCCTTCTGTGTGGGGTGGGGGGAGGGAAGCAAGATTAGGGGAAAACTGTAAAACTCAAAACTCAAAATAAATAAAATCTTTAATAAAAAAAATAGTTGACTTTTTAAACAGTTGATGTCAAAGCTTTCCCATCATGAAAGCATGAGGGGAGCTACTAAGCACCTAAATTTCCATACTTGGTTGTCGTAATTTTACTAGATCACAATCTTTGAGAAAGTACACTTTTATCCAGGATGGTTTAAAGGAAGAAATTAAAATTTGGAAAGCCAATGCCAATCCCTTAAATTGTTAGGCCTGAAAAAGACATTAAAGATCACATACTTCAACCACTGCATTTTATAAATGGAAGTGACCTGTCCAAAGCCACAAGGTATAACAAGTGGATCCAGGACTAGAAGGAAGGCAGAAAAAGACTGCATTGTAGATTTCTGTAAAAGGCAGTTTCATTTCTTACAGTGTCTATGACCAGCAGGCCCAGAGCCAACAAACCAAAGCCTTTGTCAACAGAGCACCCTGGCTTTGTGCTTCCTGGATTGGAGAGACAGGAAAACAGAGAGGGAGACAAAGACAAAGACAGATACAGACAAAAAATAGAGAAAGAGAAAGATAAGAGCAACATGCTTGCTGCATAGACTAAGGCCTCTGGAAATTCTGACTCTCCTCTGGGAGAAAGGGGGAGAAAAGAATAGACTTCTAGACTGCAGAAGCTCCAGCAAATGTTTTGATTAAACAAACAAAAATAAATAAATTTGAGAAACAGCCATGGGGCAAAATGAAATTACACCATAATTAAATAGAACTGCTTCCCAGATAGTTGTGTGATGATAAATGTATGCATTAGAGTCGGCATGTTTTATGAACCGGGTTTAAAAAACATCAAGGCTTACTAAGCTGCATCTCAACTTGAGTTACAAAGGACACTAAATGAAAGACAAGCACTGAGGCATGAAGAAGATTGATAGAAGCCACACAGGGCTTTGCCTATTAGCAAAATAAATCCAAGTTGGGCTGGAATGAAAGGAAAAACTCTGGGGACTAGGACACCAAAGGGAAAGCTACCAAGACCCCCCCCCACTTCATTTCTATTGGCCAGCTCAGGGCAGATAACGAAGTTAATGCAAGGGATGTGGTTCATCTGTCCCCCAAAGATTTGCCACTTTATATATGGAAGTGTAGTAGGCTATGCTCTAGGGTATTTCTATGGGCATATGCCAGCATGAACTCAGAAGGGGTGCCCAACCAGGGTATCTGTTTCAGCTCAGACCAGAGCATGTGGGAAGGCAGCATTGCCAGGGTATTTGCATAGGCACAAACCAGCATATGCATCAGAAAGGCACACTGCTGAGTAGAGTTCAGGGTTTTACCTACATTAATCATTCTCTGGTAGTTTTGCTTTAGTTTACGAACCTGTGGCAAAGGCAGAAAGACCAATAGGCCCCCTGGCTGGGCTGTTTTTTCTCCTCCCAGCTGCTTCTGTCTCTCTCGGGCTCCTGGACACAAAACAGCTGAGCAGCAAAACAACTAGCCACCTGCTCCCTCTTCGCCCAGGATGCGGCCCTAGTCCCCAAGTCCCACCCCTTCTTCAGCTTGCTCTCTCCCTCTATTCCTCCCTCAAGCCAAATGTCCCTGGAGCAGCAGCAGCAGCTGAAAGCTCTCTTCCCTCCTGCAATGTTCCCTAGTTTTTCCATGCTCCTCCCACAGTGGTCAATGAGAAATGTGCTTACAGAGCTGTCTGATCTCAGTCCTCCTCACACAGAGTCCCTTCAAACAAAACAGCTGTCCTTCCTTCCCCAAAGTGATCCCCAGGAAAATGGACTTTTGGCATCAACCCCCCCTTTTGCGGCCATAGACTGTCCAGTGGCTTTATCCAAGGGTTCCTTCTCCAGGTACAGGAAGGCTGGAAAGGGTTAATATAGAACAGTGCAGGAGCCTAGCCATAGCCCAGCAGGGTTCCTAGCTACAGAGCCAGAGCCAGACACAGTAAAAGCTGGGGGAAGTAATCCCCAAAAGGAAACAGTACAGGGAGTCCTAGAATGGAGGTCAAAAAGACCAGGAGGCAAGAGGTTAGTTTGAACAGCGTCAGGACCAGAAGTGCATCCTGGGAGTGCTGTCTTTCTCTCTCCTACTAATTAAGTCCTTTTTCAAAATATAGGTTGTCACAACAGACTTGGGGTTTGGGAGTCAGAAGCTCTCAATTGTTGCTATTTAATAGGTCCCTAGTGCCAAACAGTAGTAGGCCCCACAGATGTAGTTAAAAGCAGAGGTTCCCAAACTTTTCAGGCCCTGTGCCCCTTTGGCTTTTTGTAAATTTTTCTATATTAAATATTTTTTAAATATTAAATTATTTTTACAATATTTTATTATTAATATTAAATATTTAAAAATAAATCCCAGGGTTTACTAATTACATATACATAAGAGCTAATATAAAAACATTAATTTTAGTAGTATAAAATGATTATTTATCAAATATTCCCATAACCCCTGACAAGCTTCCTCATAAATGCAAGTTCCTCAGACTGGTAGCCACTATTATAAAATGCCTAAGATGGTGATGATCAAAGTTTTTTAATTGTGCACTTGTATCAATAAAAAACTTTTGGACATGCATACCTAATACATATTTATTTATATTGTGTATTATATTATATTGTGTATTTATATTGTGTATACCCTAATAATTATGTACTTTATAAAACTTAAACAAAAATAGAAATTTAAAAGAGTAAGAGAGAGCTGAAATAATATTTTTTCCTAGGATCTTTAGAGAGACACTGGAATTTACTGAAGCAATGGAATTATGTGATCAGTGTACAAAAGAGGAATTGGAGAAAAGATTTGATTCAGGAAAGTTAATTGTGAAGTTATTGCAATAGTTCAGATAATAGATCTGATGGGGACCTGAACTATGATGATAGCTGTATGAGTAAGGAGACAGATGTGAGTGTTGTGGAGATAAAAGATACAAACTATGGCAAATGATTGGATATGTGGACAGAGGAAACTAAGGAGATTGGATATGCAGACTTAGAAGTTGAAGATGACATCAAAGTTGTGAATTTGAATGACTGGGAGCATAGTTGTATCTTCCACAGAAATCTAGAAATTTAGGAAAGTAATGGAATACTGGATCTGTGACTACTTTTCATGGCTGCTCATCTTGTGACTCATTTGTGGTCCACTCAAAATGAAAAGGGGGAAGCAAGGGACACTGCCCTGACAAGAAAAATCTTCCCTCCAAGGAACATCAACCAAAAGCCATAATGTGATTTGGGAGCCAAGGATATATCTGGGTAGCAATTAGATTTTTTTTTTAATTATAAAGGTTTGAGTTTTACAGTTTTTCCCCTAATCTTACTTCCCTCCCCACCCCACCCCCCACAGAAGGCAATTTTCCAGTCTTTACATTGTTTCCATGGTATACATTGATCTGAATTGAATGTGTGTGATGAGAGAAAAATATCCTTAAGGAAGAAACATAAAGTATGAGATAGCAAGATCAGACAATAAGATATCAGCTTTATTTTGGGGTTTTTTTTTTTCTAAATTAAAGGTCTTTGTTCAAACTCCACAGTTCTTTCTCTGGATACAGATGGATACAGTATAGTGGAATGAACACTGTGCCTGGTGGCCCCAGCAGATCTGGGATTGAGTTCTAATTCCTTGCATGAGGAGTTGGGAGCAGCTTTCTTTCACTTAGTCAGTTAGTCAAAATTGTTAGTGTCTTTTAAATGGCCTGAGACAATAGGGATCATATGAGCAGTAACAGAATTTTTCTCTGATCCTTACAACCTCTCAAAACTCTACAAAATAAGAATTATGCACAAACAAAACAAGGTAATGAATTGATGAATTAACAGCCCCTAATGAGCTCACTCAGCACATACATCCTCACCAAATCCCATATTCTAGCAGGGCTGCACTTGGGACCCACAGGTTTGTGCTTTGGGATTCCACTCAACAATTGCCATGCTTGATGCTGCTACAGTTTGTGTACCTTTACCCATCTCCTTACCCATCCATTCTATGACAGGAAGCAAGAGAACTCAATTCTGCACCCATGCACCCCCTACCTTTCAGAGGATATGCAGCTATAGGAAAGTAGAAGACTGCTATCCCTGAGGATGCAATGTAGCAAGTGTTCAGCCAGAGAGAACTAAAGGGTAGAGGCAACTGGAGACAAGTGCCATCATCATAAAGAGATGCTAGAAACTTTCCTAATAAATATAGTAAAGGAAAAATGTTCACTTTCCCCACTATTATCTGATATAGTTCTAGAAATGATAGCAATAGCCAAAAGGCAAAGAAAGAATTAAAGGCTTAAAGATAGTCAAAGAAGAGATAAAATTATTTGTTTTCTAGTGACATAAAGGTTTACTTAAAAATATCAAGGGAAATAGAAAATGTACTAATTTGAATAATGACTTCAATGAAGTTCCCCGGTACAAAATAAACCCACAAAAATCAACATCATATTTATATAATAATAATAATAATAATAAAGCAATAATAATAGTATTTAATAATAAAATCTGAGCCAACAATTTAAAGGGAAATCCCATTCAAAATGACTACAAATGCATAAAATATTTAGGGATCAATCTATTAAAGCCCACAAAATACTTGCATAGATTCATTAACAAAGTACTTTTCTTAAAAAAAAATAAAGAACAGGAAGCTGGAGAGATAGTGCTCAAACCTGGGCTATACAAATATAATTTAAAAGGACAAAACTACAAAAGTTAATTTACATTTTTATGCTGCACCAATCAAATGATCAAAGAGATGCTTTACAGAACTTGATAAAATAATAAAAAAAATTCATTTGAAGAAAGAACTGAAAATACCAAAGGAATATATGGTTGAAGGGAGAGTAGTACTTGCAACCTTAAACCATATTATAAATCAACCATCATCAAAACTGTTTAAAATTGGTTAAAAAACAATGAAGAATATCATTGTAACAAATTAGAAAAGAGATTGTGCACAAAGATAAACCGATGATGTAGGTTTCAATAAATCAGAAAATATAAATTACTTATGAAAAAACCTCCCTATGTGATAGAAACTTCTGGGAAACTGGGAAACAGTTTGGCAAAAATTAGACAGCCTTAGACCAATTAGACCAATACCTTATGTCATATTCACAATAAATTCCAAATGGATATATAACTTTAATATCAAAAATAATTCTATTTAAAAAAAGAAGACACATAGATCATGGATCTTTCACAGATGTGGACAGGAGATATAGTCTTAACCAAATAAGGGAATAGAGGGAATTATAAAAGATAAAATGTATAACTTTGATTACATGAAACTGAAAGACTTCACAAAGTTAAGGCACCTAAGATAAGGAAGGAGAAATTTGAGTGAGAGTAAACATTTTGTAGCTAAGATATATAGACAACTAAGAAAGAGAGAGACAGAAAAGTCATTCCCTTCTAGAGATGTGGTCAAAGTATACAAATAATTCCTCCAAAGAGCTGAAAATGCAAATCAAAACAACCCTAAGATTTCATCTGGCATGTGGAAAATTGACAAAGATGACAAAAAGATGGTAATAATCAATATTGAAAGAGTTGTGATAAGATTGTTAGTGGAATTGTAAATTAGTATAACCATTTTGAAAAACAATTTGGAATTATGCAAATAAAGTGGCTAAAATGTCCTAATCCTTTAACCCAGAGATTCCACCATAAAGAAGAAAGAAAGAAGGGCAGGGAAAAGGTAAGAAAGGAAAGTTTAAAAAGAAGGAAAGAAAGGGAATGATGTTGAGAGGAAGGAAGAAAACAAACAATTATTAAATAGCTATAGGATTTTGCTAAGTACTTTATACATTTTTTTTCTTATTTGATCCTCACAACAACCCTGGGAAATAGGTGTTATTATTATCCCCATTTTACATTTAAGGAAACTGAGGTAGACAGCAGTTAAGTAATTTGCCCAGGATCATATGGCTTTTAAATGTGTGAAGCCAAATTTGAGATATTCATGAATTCAGGCTGAGCACTCAATAGGAGCTGAAAAGAGTAAAGTAAGCAGAACCAAAAATAGAATACATAAGAACAACAATATAATTCAAATTTATATGTGGATTGTATTGTCTTTATCAATACTGTATTTTCATTTTTTTTTTAGGTTTTTGCAAGGCAAATGGAGTTAAATGGTTTGCCCAAGGCCACACAGCTAGGTAAATATTAAGTGTCTGAGGCCAGATTTGAACTCAGGTACTCCTGACTCCAGGGTCGGTGCTCTATCTACTGCACCACCTAGTCACCCCAATACTGTATTTTTAAAAAATATATGAATGCCCTTGATGCCATTACTTCTTTAACCATATTGCTAAGCAAACAATTATGTTCAAAATGTAAAAGTGTCAGTGGTCATGGCTGGTTTGTGCAAATAGAAACATCTATGGGGGCTTGAGTGGGATACAGTCTGAGATTTCTTCAGTAGAATATTCTATATTGGAGAATAGTTAACTAATGTGCCCCTCCTCCCTTGACAAAGCAATCTCTGGGATTTTGGTGAAGAGTCAATTGACCCCACTTTATCTATTGAAGTCAACCATTCAATTCCTGGGGCTGAAGAGATAATCTAGTTTTGGTTTGAATTTTATGCTCTTTTCCCTAGATTAGTTTGCAAGTCTAGATTGTAAAACCACATTCCTTATTAACAAGGGTGGGTCAGTGTGGGGGGGGCAGGAATTGAGTTAGGATAAATGTGATTCTTAAGCCTTTTGCCTTTGCCTCAATCTCTGTAATTGATTGTGGCCCATTCCTCCAGAAACAAATAAAGCTTTCTCTTCATACCTTGAGAGATCTTCGAAATTTATTTAAGCAGCATTTGTCCCACACAGGGCTCAAGAGTTAAAGTAGTGGATAGGGAGAGCATATATTTCCCCAACAACAAGTTACTTCTAGAACTCTGAAAGAGTTTGAGTGTAATGGCTCTGGAACCTAAACATTTAAGTGTGAGGGAAAAAAAAAGAGAATAAATGAGCCAAACCAGAAAGTAGGAATTTATATGTATGCATGAGAGGTGTGAGACACTGCAATGTGAAGTGACCTCCCACATACCTGGCTTTTAAGCACACACATGAACAAAACATAAATAAACAAGGTGTGATAGAACCAATATCCAAGAGCTCCTCCTTTCTGCCCCACAATAAGGATTAGTTTTCCCTAAAAGGTCACAAAGAACTGAGTGGTGTCTGCTTCCCTTAACAAAGCTTTTTGGGCACCCACAGGGTATAAAAATAAAGTCAGATCCCCTCCAACTTGCTAATTCTCAAAATTGCTTATTCTCAAAAGTTAATAAAGAAAGAAACCTACCAAAGTTCTTTTATGAAACAAATGTAGTCCTAATTCCTAAATCAGGGAAAGATAAAATACAGAAAGAAAACTACGAGCCCACAATCAAGCAACAAGCATTTATTATCTGCCTCTTGTATACCAAGTATCTATTGGGCTAAGCACTTGAGATACAAAGAAAAAAATGTATTTAAATCAGTCTCTAGTCCTGTGAACTTACTTAAGAAACCCCTTCTGTCTAGAGATAGCACTAAACAGCAGGTGACAACTGTACATCAGGAAAAAATGTTGATGCCTTTAGAAGATCTCTTGAAGAAAAGGGAGAATGATAACTACAGGATGGCTTATTTTACCAATAGCCTTCACTCCACATCTAGTCAGAACTGAATTTTCTGATCACGCGTGGTCCTTATTGACCATACCCTCCATTTTAGCCCTTGATAATTTTTAATTAAGCATTTTATTATTTTTGCCCAGAACTTTCAAGAGTATAAGAAATTCCTTAGTAAGGAAACTCCTTCCACCAATATTAACAGTAGCTTAAAGTCTTAAAGAGTTGCCTGGGGCAATGTGAAGTAGCACAAACTGCTCAAGATCATAGAAATTAACAGGTCAGAAAAAAGGACTCAAGTCCAAGTCCAGCTGACTTCAAGGCCACATCTCTAGCCAGTCATTTGAGCTGCCTGCCTCTCAGCTCTGCTTTTTTGTGTATGCTCTCCTAAGAGTGGGGAGTGCACCATAGACTTCTTTGATAACTCTCATCATAACACTAAGCACCTTTTCCAGTGATTTGGTAAACTAAATTGGAAATTTTACTTCTACTATTGCTAACTTGGGAAAAAACCCTATTGTGTAAAAATGGGTCTGAATTTATTGTTGAGAACTGTCCCTTTCGAGTTATCTTTGACAGCTATTTCTCTCTAACCATAAAGTTTAAGTAGGGAGAATGACCGGCTCTATTCATTCAATATTTTTGCTGTTGAATAAATTATGTTTACCTCTCAAACAAAATGTTTCACCCTCATTTACAATCCCTGTAAATGGGGGAGGAGAGGGTTACAAGGCAGGACAGGGAATCTTTCATGGTGGGGGGGGGGGGGAAGTAGTGGAAGAAGGTGGACTTGCAGTAGGTAAATCCCTAAGTGGAGCCAAGTCTCCTCAAAGTTGAATTCACTCTTCCCCCATAGGCAGTGATTCTCTTGGCTCTCCCAAGGCAAATAAATAACTATGGAGACACTAAGAGTACTCACGGTTCAAGCTGTGCTCAGCTCTTTGTGCTGACCACGGAGTTTAGACTCTCTTTAACCCTCTTTCTCTCTTTCTTTCTTCCTCTTTCTCCCTCCCTCTGTGAAAGGCCTCCCTAGTCGAGAGTCTCAAGTTTCAGATTCTGTGTCCCCGGGAATTATTAGTTCTTTTCTTTTCTTTCTTTCTTTTTCTTTTTTTTTTTTAACTCGGCTTACACTTTCCAAGGAACTCTTAGCCCCACCCATCTGGTACAGCAGTGAGAGGTCTAAGTGACTGGGAGTTTCTGGACTAGGTCACTTAGCAGCTGTTTGCCAGAAGGCTAAACAAGGTCCAGAGGAGATATTTTGTTGGCACATCTCCCCTTCCCTTGGTACAGTCCTTCCAAGTCTAGGGGACTGGCTGCTGGCTTCTGGCTGCAGGGACGAGAAATTGAGTGTGACCCCGCCTGACTGCTTTTTTTTTTAAGAGAAGTTGTTTAGACATGACTTCTGGGTCACAGATTCTCAAACTTTGCATTCTGAACTTTCCTACCCATGGAGAACAACAGAGGGAGGAAAAGGGGAAAATAAGGTTGGTCTGATTGTTCTGAAATTTTTTTAAAAATAGAATTCTCTTCTATTTTGGAGGAGGCAAAGAGAGTGGAGAGAGTGGGGAATGATGAATGATCTGAAATAAGGTCATTCACTAAGAGTTCCGTCTTTTCTCCTCCTCATCATTTCACATCACTCAATTGCTTTTTCCCCTCACTATCTCCTTCAATCTGTCTCACTTGAAGAAAATGCCCTTCTCCTTGCAGAAGTGATACATCTCTTCCCTCCTCTAACTTAGCCTGTTTCACTAATCTTTTGACCCTCCATGTCTACTGGTTACCTTCTACTGCTTACAAACAAACCACTGTCCCCTCAAAAAATCACACTTGGGGGTGGCTAGGTTGCACAGTGGATAGAGCTCTGGCCCTGGAGTCAGGAGTACCTGAGTTCAAATCCAGCCTCAGACACTTAACAATTACTTAGCTGTGTGGCCTTGGGCAAGCCACTTAACCCCATTTGCCTTGCAAAAGCCTTGAAAAAATTTTTTTAAAAGTCACACTTAAGAAAATTCTCAGTATCTCAACTTCCTCTCCTTTGAATCTCTTCTAACCTCATCATTCAGCTGAAACTGTTTTTCCCCCCAAGTTACCAATGATCTCTTAATTGTTCAATCTAAAGGCCATACACTCAGTTGATAGACTTCTTGACTTCTTTGTGACTTCTGCCACAGTCATTCTTTTATTTTTATACCCTCTATGCTTTTGTGACACTACTCTCTCTTGATCCTCTTCCAACCTACATATCTAGTCCTCATTAGTCTTTTCAGGATTTTCATCTAGGTCAAACCCCTTAATCATGGAGGTCCCCAAGGTTATGTACTGAGACCTCCTCTCTTCTCTTTCTATACCATTTTATTTAGTTATCTTATCACCTTCCATGAATTCAGTTATCTCATGAAGATTATTCTCAGATCTACTTATCCAGCCCTAACTTTTGAGCTCTGGTCTGCCTACTGGACATCTAGAATTGGATGTCTTTGTAAACATCTTAAGCTAAGTCTGTTCAAAACAGAATTTGTGTGACTAGATGACGCAGTGGATAGAGCACCGGCCCTGGAGTCAGGAGTACCTGAGTTCAAATCCAACCTCAGACATTTAATAATTACCTAGCTCTGTGTGGCCTTGAGCAAGCCACTTAACCCCATTGCCTTGCCAAAAAAAACCAGAATTCATCTTTTCCCCCAAGCCCTCCCTTCTTCCTAACTATTCAATTACTCCAATGCTTCAATTTGAGATCATCACCATCTTCCCAGTTACCCAGACTTGCAATCTAGATGTCATCCTCAATTTTTCACTCCAGAATCTGAGTTATTGCCAGGTCCAGTTAATTTCTTCTTTCAAAATATCTTTCATGTAAACCTCCTTCTTTCCTCTGATTCTGCCACCACCCTGATGCAGGTCAACTCTTGCCTGGATAATTTCAATAACCTACTAATTAGTTTTCTTGCCTCAAATCTCTCCTCACCACAAAGCAACTATATTAAATTGTCAAATTGATCTTCCTAAAGCACAGGTCTGACCATATCACTCTTGCTGTGCAACGGAGTGGTGCTCCCTATAACTGCCAGCATCAAATATAAAATTCTTTTGTTTGGCATTCAAAGTCCTTCCTAAACTGGCTCCCTCCTACTTTTCCAGTCTTCCTACACCTCTCTCTTCAACATACTCTACAATTCACTGATCCTGGTCTCCTTGCAGCTCCTCTTGGAAAACTCCAGACTTGACTTCACATCTGGAATTCTCTTTCCTCGACTCCAGCTCCTGCTATTCTAGGTTAAAATCCACCTCTAAAGAAGGCTTTCTCAGTCTCCCATTAAGGGGATTGCCTTCCCTCTGTGATTATGGCAATGTATTCTGAGTATATCTTGTCTGTAAAGATTTGTTTGCATGTAAGCTTCTTGGGAGCGGCTACTGTTTTTTGCCTTTCTTTGATCCAAAGTCCTTAGTACTCTGACACATAGAGAACACCTAATAAGTTCTTTTTTGTTTGTTTTTTGTTTTTTAGGTTTTTTCAAGGCAAATGGAGTTAAGTGGCTTGCCCAAGGGCACACAGCTAGGTAATTATTAAGTGTCTGAGGCTGAATTTGAACTCAGGTACTCCTGACTCCAGGGCCAGTGCTCTATCCACTGTGCCCCCTAGCCGCCCCTAATAAATACTTATTGACTACAGATCTATGTCCTGGTTTTGACTCCTAAGTCAAACGTTTGTTGTCATTTAAACTGTGTCACCATGCCTCAGTTTCTCTATCTCTAAAATGAAGCTAATAATAGACTTTATTTCCTAGGTTCTCCAGTGGATCAAAATCCAATCCAAACCCAGACTCAACCTCTTCCTTGTGAGCCTCAGTAATTTACTTGAGGTCATACCCTCAGGTGTCTATAGAACTTTAACTAGAACCAAAAATCTTCATAACTAATTCAATATTCCTTTCACTACACCCTATTGCCTCCCCAATCTTCCCAAAGAAATAAAACTGAATCAGAAAATTATGGATATAAATAAAAGAGAAAGATAATGTGCTTGAGTGATTTTATGGATAACTTTTGAGTTGTTAAACTTCATATTTTAGAAACTTTGTCTTGATCCATTGCTAAGCTACTCTGAAAATTCTGATTCTTGTATCTAGAGATAAATGACACATCTGAAAATGTTCTCTACCTGAAGAAAAGTACCTCCTGTTGGAGCCCCAGTTTTGGGCTGTGAGCTCTTCTTCCCACAAACCTTTCTTCTGGAGAATACAACATTTTCCACGATAGATTTTTAGCAACTTTGAAAGAGGGAGATTGGGAAGAATTAGTGTCCAACTCATATTTTCTGATTCTAAAATGTAGCAAAGTGTTAGGAGTCTATGCCATATACAGTCCTATTGTTCAAATGCAACCTTAAATCCAGAGACTGGGAATTCCATGTAGTCACTGAAAACATCACAGCCCTGTAAGTTTCAGGCATTTGTTCCGGTTTCTGGGCTAGCTTTCAGTTCAGTCAATTATATTCTCAAAGCTGTACCTACACACACCTGCTCAAACCAACCAATCCTTTAATATAGAGAATTCAATATATTCAACATATTAAAGAGCCCTAAATCAGCTGCTTTCAGGAAACAGTATCAGCTAGCTAGGTTTATGAGAAATAACTTTTCTTTAACAAAGTTACCAATAATATATTGCAGCAACATCACCACCAGCAAACACCCCACACACACACACACACACACACACACACACACAGACACACATCCAAGCCTTAAAGCATTGGATTCTTTTATCCCTTCCAATTGAGCTACTCATTAGCCAGCTTAATTAGGCTGGCTTTGACAATCCTTTGGGAAAGATTGGAGTGGTACTTCCGGAGCAAGCTTAGGGGTAAGGAGAAGACCCAGAGAAAAACAATCGTATAGGGAGGGGCTGATTTCTTCAGCTATCAACTTCAGAGAAAGAAGCAAAGGCAAACACATTTGCTCTACAGATCAGTAGACCATAAGCTAAAACTTTCTTTCCCTAACATTAAGAATCAGCTACTGGACCCAAGGGGTTGGCCACTCCCACCCAGGTCCTCTCTTCTAAGGAGGCACCTTTGCCTAGTCTAGGTTGTGCTATGGAGAACCTGACCTCTAATGAAATAGGAGGCTAGATTCATTTTTCTCTCGTTCTTTGGCATCCCAGGGAACAAGTTATTTAAAACTTATTTTATGGTTTTAGATCTAAGTCTCAACAAAGGTAAGAACAAAAAGGTACCCAATGTACAATATAAATCAAGTATGGGACAGGATTTTATTTTGACACATAAAATACATAACTAAATACAAAAGGTTTGACAAAATGACTTAAACTATGTTTCCAAATTTTAATTTATAACTGATGTTATCAGTTAGGAGAGTGATATTTAAATTGAATCAGAATATGATTCATTTGTAAGACAGCTGATTAAGCATTTTACATGTCACCTTAGCTATAGTGTTCCCCTCAAAGATGTGTCTTCTGGTAAATTAAACTAGGTCTAGTTCCTCTGCCAGTAGTCATCTCCTATGTGTGATGGAAAATACCATCCACATCCCTAAAAGGAATTATGGAGTCTGAATTCAGATCAAAACATACTATTTTCAATTTTCTAAATTTGTTTTGTTGTTTTTTTCTCTCATGTTTTTTTCTTTTTGTTTTGATTCTTCTTTCACAATATGAATAATATGGAAATATGTATAGCACAGGTATACATGTATACCCTATATTAAGTTATGCTCTATATAGGGGAGGGAGAGAAAAAAATGGGAACTCAAACCTTACCAAAAAAAGATTATTGAAAACTATCTTTACATGTATTTGGAAAATAAATAAATAAATAAATTATTTTTTTTTAAAAAGAAAGAAACTCCTATTGTTTACAATCTACTTCATCTAATGGACTCACATGCTCTAGACCTCTCAAATTCACAAAGTCACTTCCACCTTGAACATAAGACATTTTGAGGCTAATGCTTTGCCACCTATTCAAGGAAGGAAGCACTAGATGGAAATAGCAGTCAGAAATTCAGGATTGAGCTCACCTTAGTGGAACCTTCCTACTTTAGGTGCCAAATGAAAATAATTGGCCTGATACAAGGGTGAGGAAGGACCAGCCCAACCCCCAATCCTCATTGGAAGTCTGAGTTACATGATGCCACCCAGGAGAGTAGCAGGAAAAGAAAGCCAGCTGGAAGTTCTTTCTTTTAACTGGAATAGTACCCCATCCCCCTGCTGCTATTACAGGAGAGTGTAGGACCATACTAATATGTCATACTAATATGACATCTCCTTTCAGTATTAGGACACCATATGGCCAGAAACAGCAAGGAAGTTTGCCAGTGTCAAAAGTCCCAAGTGCTGAATCATCATGTCCCGGGAGGCCCCAGAAGTTTCTTTGGGGGGAGGGGGTCTGAGGGTACACTCCTTTTAATAACCCTTAAAAGCCTCTAGCATTAGTGGCTAGCTAGGCATTGCTCAGCTAAGGTCATAGGAGGCTATCAGCCTCCCTATTCTTTACTTTTCAAGTCGATTTGTCACAATTCAGCTGGGGGGGGAGGGAGGTTGACTTTTCCTTATATGAAACAAGCTACTGAATTTTCACATCCATTGACTCATCCCCTGGACTATAGCTCCCTGAGGAGAGCTGCCACCAACAGAATGGCTTTTGCCTTAGGTTTCCTCAAAAAGCTGGAGGAGATGGGTACAAATTTGGAATCTATTTCCATTTGAAAAGGGGATTGCTAAGTATAAGACATAATGTATATTTCAGAATAATTTATCACTAACTGGTACAATCAATTAGAAGACTAAGGCTAATGTTCAGTCCTCATTGGGACATGAACAGTATTTAACAAGACTGCAAAGCTATCTTATATTTCACCCCCAATAAGCATAGTCCAATCAAATGCCAAGTGGAATCTTTTTTCCCAGGGTCTCTCTTCAATGCCAGTCATTCACTTGGCACCAACCCATTCCTGCTGCTGCAGCAACCAAAATCACTCAGGTAGATGCTATTGATCTCAAAGACCCTCTAGGACCTTCTGATGCTCACAAGGAAATACACAAGGGAAACAAAGGACAACCAGAGGCTCCAGTTCAAGCTAGGCTAGTTGAGTTCATGTTCCATGTGGAAAGCTACTTAATACCATCATTATATCAAGGCAGAGAAGGTAGTTCAGTGAAATCTCATCTTGTCACTTGGGAAGCAGGTGACCACCAACTCAAGTATCTTTTATTAGATGCAATATAATCTCCCCTTTCAGCTATCATAGATAGAGTGGGGATGGGGTCAACTAAGGGATCACTTGGGGTTTATCATTTCATCTTAAAGTATCAAGAAGATCTTCCAGCAAATGGTCACCTTTTAGCTAGGAATGATCAAAGAAGTATATTATTTCCAAAGGTTCAAGAAACAAGATATCTTGTCCTTGGAATTCCCAGAAGTTTCCAGCTATTCTCTGGGCTTCCCTGAGATGGATTCTAATGGCTCATTCAGCCTTGATTCAGACCACTTCTACTTTTTGTTTAGTAGAATATCATGCATGATTTCCCATAGCTTGGATATCCTTTCTTCTAGCTTCTCCCTTTTCTAAGGAAAAGAGTTTGAACCCTATATAGCTATTCAAAATATTTCATTCCTCACCATGACATGATCATAGCTCAGAGATGATGTGCCCCACTTTTATCAGCTACTTCCTGACCTTCATGTTGAAATGAAACTGCCTTGGTTATATTTGCTATTTGCCAAGGCTTTTCTGAAAAGTACCCTTTGAATTTCTAACTGGTATTGAGCATAAATAGCATCTATGACACTAGACCCTTCTCCAGTATCCTGCCATATCAAAAGACCCTCAGTTTGTTTTCATTTTGTGAGTACTTCTGGAATGCTTTTGCTTATTTCATGCCCAAGTGGTGTTAGTTGACAGTCATATTTTTTGTTGTTCAGTAGCCGACTATTTGTGACCTCATTTGGGATTATCTTGGCAAAGATATTGGAGTGGTTTTCCATTTCCCTTTCCAGCTTATTTTACAGTTGAGGTATTGAGGCAAGCAGGGTTAAGTGACTTGCTCAGGGTCATACAGCTAGTAAGTATCTAAAGCTTGATTTGAACTCCAGAAGATGAACTTTCCCAAATTCAGGACACCTAGCTGCCCTAAAGCCATCTACTCTAGAGAGAAATAATTGCCATTTGGGCTTGTGGTGCAAAGAACTTTGTGACACTGGCTCTGGAAACTATTCTCTGACCTGGAAAAATGGAGAATTGGCCCAGATTTCTGTGAAGAGATCATTCATTCCTTGGCTCTATGACCTCATAAATATGGAAATCAAATTCTCTAGGCCTCAATTTCCTCATCTGTAAACTGGAGAAATTGAACAAGATAACCTCTAAGGTCCTTTCTGGTTCTAAAATCCTATTGGGTTAAATTTGTCACCTTTCAGGACCCAATTTTATTTAGCTTAGCCTCCATGTTTATGGTTCCACAGCCTGAGTTTTTCAGCAGTAGTCTAGGAATGGGTACTTTTCCCTTAGACATTAGTTTTCTATACCCTTCCTCCACTGTGTTTTTGTTCAAAACTTTTTCTAAAGTTTGAAATTGTTAAAATCTGTATTTTCTCTTTTTTTTCCCCAAAAATTTCCCTTCTCCTTAAAAGAAAATTAAAAGATAATGAAAGGAAAATTCAATTCCATCCAGAAGAGGGCAGCAGTGTCCAAACCAAGACTTTTTCTTAGAGGGCATTTACAATTTGGGGTTCCCCAGAGAGATAAGATTTCACTTCCTTCCTTTGGTGACTCCATAAAAGAATCCTTGTCTTTCACAAGGGTTGATTACCTGTGGGGTGATTGGTATAATGACATCCTTGAGAACCTCAGGATCTTTGTCCATGCCCAATTCCTTTCCTCTGGCTTCTAAGGTCACAAGTCTAGTGTCAAGAACCCTGGTAAACTCTTTCTTCCTAGTTCTGTCACTTCCTCCAGATAAGTATATTCCCTTTTCTGTGCCTCAGCTTCCTCCCTGATAAAGTGATTCAGTCTAGAGTATTTTATTTCTTGTATAAGAGGGATTAGTCTTGCTTTGTATTGCTTTAGAGAAGAGATCTTGAAACCACAAGTGAAAGTTAGAGGGAGACAGATTTTGGATTCAGTTGAAGACAGAATTTTCTCACAATTTCAGTTTTCCAATAATAAAATGAATTTTATTGAAATGTTCCTTGTTGCTGGAAGCATTCAAAGGGTCTATATAAGGACCACTTGGTTATTGTTTAGTCATTTTTCAGTTTTCTCGGAAGCTTCCTGACACCATTTGGGGTTTTCTTAGCATCTTCTCCAGCTCATTTTACAGATGAGAAACCGAAGTAAATGGTTAAATGACTTGCCCAGGAGTCACGTAGTTAATGAGTGTCTGAGGTCAGATTTGAATTCATGAAGATGAATATTCCTAATTCCAAGCCCAGTGCTCTGTCCACTGTGCCAGTTACCCTGGACTACTAGCTAGAAATATTATATAGGTGATTCTTGCCTGGAGGAGGAGATTGGGATAGAAGGCTTCTAAAGTCTTTTCAACTTTTAATATTCTTGACTTTTTAATTGCTATGAAGTATCATAGAGAGAAAAAGAATGACATAGAAATACAAACAATGACTCACAATTCTGATTTATGAAGTTTGCTTACACAAGCATCCAAGGGTACCTTTTAAAGATATATTCCCTTCCCAATTCAACTTCCCAGCCCTTCCTCCCTTCCACCCACTAAGAGGATTCTCTGACTGATACTATGCCACCTACACAAGACTCTTTGCTTCTCTGGGAATAGGAGATAGCAGCCTCCACCCTTCAGAGCTTGGGGGCAAACATCTGCTCCCTATGGCTTGCCCAGTCTAAAACAAGGAAGGGTATTGATGAGTCAAAGAGCTCTGAAGGAGTTGAAACAGGAAGTTGAAAGACCCCATTCAAATGAAGTCTGAGGGATAGTTGAAGGAAATTGGAATATTTAGCATCAAGAAGAGAAGACTTAGGGCATGCAAAAGACAACTATTTTCAAGAAGAAGAAATAACACATAAAAGACTAGTTCTTGCCTGGTTTCAGAGGGCATAATTTTAACAACAGTAGTTGGATGTCATCCAGAAGACAATTTTTATTACATGTCAGGAAAAACTTCCTAACATTTAAAATGGTCCAATAGTGCAATGGACTTCACCAGGAAGTAGTGGTTTCCTACCACTAGAAAAGTTTTTAAGCAAAGTCTGGATGACAATTTACTAATTATAATACTTTGTCAAAATGGGTTTTGTTCAGGTGTAGGAATGCATGGTCTTTGAGGTACCTTCTAATTCTCAGATTTACAGGTTCATAGATTTACAATAAAATGAGCTCTAGGAGCCATCTAGTCTAAACTCCTCATTTTGCAAATGAAAAAAAATGACAAAAGACTTGCTCAAGATTCCAAAGGGAGGTGTGGCTAGGTGGTGACTGGCCCTAGAATCAGGAGTACCTGGGTTCAAAGCCAGTCTCAAACACTTAATAATTACCTAGCTGTGTGGCCTTGGGCAAGCCACTTAACCCCGTTTGCCTTACAAAAAAAAAACTTAAAAAAAAAAAAGATGCCAAAGGGAGTAAGTGGTAGGGCCAAGATTTAAACTTAAAAACAAGGGGATATAATTTCTGTCTTCAAACCTAGCACTCTTTCTATGCTACCATGTTGATTATGTGGATGAATACTTATAATTTTCCTGGTCCCAATAGTTCAATCAAGTCATCCAGGCTGTAGCTCTCCTAAATATCTGAAGGTTGAAAATGTCTTCCCTTGGTCTTAAAGGTAGGGTTCTCTAAGACATTCCTTGGGGCAGCTAGGTGGCACAGTGGATAGAGCACTGGCCCTGGAGTCCGGAGTACCTGAGTTCAAATCTGACCTCAGACGCTTAATAATTAACTAGCCATGTGGCCTTTGGCAAGCACTTAACCCCATTGCCTTGCAAAAATAAAAATAAAAAGACATTCCTTGGAGGATGGGAGGAAGAGGAATAAACTCTTCTACATGACCCTTTTGTTTATTCCAGTCTCCCTCAGCCAGTAGAGCAACATGGCTAAAAGTTGTAGTCACCTATATCCATCCCTACCCACATGTTATTTCCCCTTCTTTTTCTGTCTGACAGCAAGAAATACCTTGCTTCTTTGGGTGTGGGAAATGGTTTTACCAGAACTGTTGAATATATATACATATATATATGTAATAATTTGGCAACTCAAGGAAGCCTAGGAGAGTGAATCACACAGTAGAGAGAGGGCAAGGCCATAGGTGACAGCTTAAGGAAATCACCTGTTAGACTTTCTTCAGGAAACAGCTTTATTAGAGTCTAATACATTCTATATATTCTAATAGCTGCTTCTTTCTAACCTCATCTGCTTACCAGTAAATTTTTATATTTTTTCCCCCAATTACATGCTAAAACAATTTTTTAACTTTTTTTAAGTTTTGAGTTCCAAATTCTATCTTTCCCTTATCCCCTCCCTGGGATGGTAAGCCTTAATCCAACATCATATGTGTGTGTGTGTGTGTGTGTGTGTGTGTGTGTGTGTGTACAATCATGTAAAACATTTCCATATTGCTCATTTTGTACAAGAAGACTCAAATTTAAAAAAAAATGAAAGAAGATTTAAAAAAAAATCTTGTTTCAGCCTGTATTCAGAATGTATCAGTTCTTTCTTGGAGGGAGATAGTATATTTCATGGTAAGTCCTTTGGTATTTTCCTGGATCATTGAATTGCTGAGAATAGCTAAGCCATTTACAATTCTTTGTTGTACAATATTGGTGTTACTGTGTTCAAATTCTCCTGGTTCTGCTTATTTCACTTTGCATCAGTTCATAGAAGTCTTTCCAGGTTTTTCTGAAATCGTCCTGCTAGTCATTTCTTAAAGCACAAAAATATCCTATCACAAACATATATCAGAGCTTATTTAGCCATTCCCCAATTGATGAGTTCACCAGCAATTTTTAAATGTCTAATTCAGGGCAAAAAAATGAACATAATTGCTGGGAGAAAATAAAGATTTCTGTAGTATGAGTTCTAAGTTCTATTTTTAACCCTTCTACTGACTGGGTGACCAAACTGGACTGGTGAGAGGATTCTGTAAAATTGTGTGTTTTAATACCTTAGAGAAGATGCAGTGTAGGGTCAATGTCATTCTGTGGAAAACAGACTTAGTTTTTTCACCACCATGAACTACTGACCAACTACTACCAAAAATGGACAAGCCCAGAAGCCCTAGAATGGCAACACACTGTTCTCCCATTCACCAGACCTGTTTCCATCCCAGACCCTGCAGTCAACTTTAGAGAGAGAAATCAATGGGGGGAAAGGAGTACAGCTTTCTCCCATTACCAGTTGCTAAACAACTGCCACCAATAAGCATTATGATAAGCTCAAGAGCTCTGGTAGTGGAAACCCTCACACCCCAATCTCACTGTTTCCAGTGCAGCCCCAGCAGAAGCAACTCCTGTAGAGATTCTGTGTTGTAACCACAGCTACTGAAGACCCAGAAAGAAAAGTCCTCACCACAAATCCTTAGCACTATTAAATGGTTCAATATAAGTTGTTAAGATTTTATCAGTGGAATAACATTAAAGAAGATATATTACCATCTACTTTGCTAATGCATCCTAAGAACCAAGGGACCTAGCCATATGGCTTACAGCTAAAACCGTCTGTGCTTTCTCCTTCAGAGAAAATACTTTTATATATGTATCCTCCAGGGCTCAGTGTATCCCAACATAGTACTTTATAGTAAATGCTTTAAAAATGCTCATTAAGTAAATTTAAATAATTACTTTTCTTCTGACTTTATCCCCAAGTCTCAGCAACTTTCTCACACAAGATTCCTCTTACCCCTATGATACCTTCTTCCTGTTGATGAATTGCTCCTCAAACTTCCATTTTGAGGAAGTCCCCAAGCTACCCACCTTTTAAACCTTTCTTAGCTCCACCAGGGACTCTCCAGACTTCACCACAATGTCCCCCCCATTTCTCTCCCTCCTATTCAGCTATCTTTTATATGCAGTATTCCCCCATTAGAATGTAAACTCCTTAAGAGCAAGGATTGTCTTTCTATTGCTTCTATTATATTCCCAGAATTCCTTACCTAGCCAGGAATGTAGCAAATGCTTTTCTTGATTTTTTCATTCATTCATTTATTCGTCTTCATTATGCTTTGTTGTGAGACCTTTTTCCCTCTCACTTCTTTTTCCTCCCAAAAAGCTCCCTTCTTCCTTGTTTAAGCCTTGGGCTCCATTTTTATTTTTGTAGAAATTTCTGGGAATCCTGTCCTTCTTTCCCTGCTATCTCAGTTACTCAGGTTTATGTTTCTACTTTCTATTGCCTTTCCCTCAGTTTAAGCTTCAGCTTGCAATCTGGTAGATTCATTCTGTGGTAACTTTAAAATTAGCATGGCCTCAGTGGATTTACCTAATAGATGAGTCACCTCTCACCTCATCTTCTTCAACCTCTGGTATGTGCCAGCTAGTTAATTCTAAATGTTCTAATAACAATTATTTTCCTCTTCTCTATTCAGATCCTATTACTATTCTGTATATTTTTCAACTGTAACTCTCATTTCACATTTAAAGCAAAATTTCAGCCCCTAGCTTTACCTTCATCTTATTGCTTATATTTAATTCTCCTCTCTTTTTCACCCTACTGCCTTCTATTTTTCCCTGCCCTGCTTAAAGCCTACAATTTGAGTGTATCTTCTCTTTTTTCTCTCTCTTCACAATTTTCTCCTTACCTTAACACCCTCTCCTCTCAGAAAGTTTCCTACCAAATTCTTCCTTTTATAGGTCAACAAAGTAAAGAGGGCAGTTGAGTTTTCACATTGCTGCAGACAACTGAAACACTATTTCACATTAAAAAAAGAATTCCATGACATGACACATATGATCTTAGGACAACAACTATTTCCAAGTGGGAGATTCACCACTCCATTTGACAATCTCCCATCTCCCTAGAGGAAGAATTTTTTAAAGTGTTTAAGATTACAGTTTTTAGAGTTGAAAGTGATCATAGAGGCTAAGCCAATCAATCTAACCATCTCTTTTGATAAATAGCTCAGGAAACTTCACTTTTTAAATTCATTCAATTTTAATTAATTCAAACTTCAAGCTACATATTTCAATGAAAACTGCTACATAGTTAACTAAATCTCAATTAATTTCCCAGTAGAATTCAGATATCTACAAATTATTGAAAGAAGAAAAGAGTCATATTAGCAAAGTAGATGAACCTTGTAGTTGCACCAGTTTACCTCTTTTTAAAGTACAGTTGGAGAATTCCAACAAAATGAAATACAAATCAATAAATTCCTTTAAGGTGTCTCAGTAGATATAGTACCAAGACTGGAATCAGGAATTCAGTCTCTGGAATTCAGCCTCAGAAACATGTGACCCTGGGTAAGTCACTTAATGTTTTTGCCTCAGTTTCTCCATCTGTAAAATGAGCTGGAGAAGGAAAGGGTCAGTCCAGTATCTTTGCCAAGAAAAGTCCAAATGGGGGCGGTTAGGTGGCACACTGAGTAGAGCACCAGCCCTGGAGTCAGGAGTACCCAAGTTCAAATCCGGCCTCAGACACTTAATCATTACCTAGCTGTGTGGCCTTGGGCAAACCAATTAACCCCATTGCCTTGCAAAAAAATGGAGTCCAAATGGAGTCACAAAGAGTCTGGCATGATTGAAAAAATGACTGTACAACAACAAAATGCACCTGGCACTGTATTAGTGGCATGAGACACAAAAGGATTAGAAGAATTTAGTCTTTGCTCTTAAGGACAAAAAGACAACATGATATAAGGAACAGAATTTGAAACCAGTTCTTACCACTAACTTTGAGCAAGTCTCAGGCTCAGTTTTCTCAGTTTGAAAATGGAGATTATAATACTTCTTTTACCTACTTCATAAGGTTATTTTGTGAGGAAAGGGTTTTCTAAACAATATAATGTCATAGCACCATGACCTGTTGTTCTTATTATCATACCTTGCAAAATACCATTATAAGACTAAAAAGAGGTGTGGCTAGGTGATGCAGTAGATAGAGCACAGGCATTGAAGTCAGGAGGGCCTGAGTTCAAATGTGGCCTCAGACACTTAATAATTACCTAGCTGTGTGGCCTTGGGCAAGCCATTTAATCCCATTGCCTTGCAAAAAAAAAAAAAACCTTAAAAAAAAGACTAAAGAAATCAGAAGTTGATGTGGAAGCAAACTTTATATTATTAGTAGTTTGCTATATCAACCAATCAACAAACATTTGTTAAATACAAAATATCAGATCCTATTTATAAATGCTAGGAATATAAAGACAAAAATGAAATAATCCCTGGCTTTTAGCAATTTACCTTCTCTTCATTGAGGCAAATTCCATGTATTTTTAAATGTAAAATGAATATAAGCATATGAAAAATGAATGAAAATAAATAAATGAATAAAAAAACATTTAATAAGTTCTTAGCAATTACTATGCATTGGGCTAACTATTAGATTGCAAGAAATAAGATAAGCCTTACCTTCTAGGAATTTACATCTTAATAGAAGATAACATACATAGGAATACTAGAGTTGGGTGGGAGATAGATGGACAAAGGATATAATTTTGGTGATATGACCTGGAGATGACTGGAAGTTACATTATGAAACAGGACTGGGACTGGTAGCAAAAGGTAAAAGTTCAGTAATTAGTCCTAGGTCTCAGAGATAGAAGGATGAAGAAGAGCCTGAGTGCATGGAGCTTGACCTGGAGATAAGAAGCAAGTAATATATGGGCCCAAGATTGGGCAGGAAAAATATATACAAAATTCATACACAGTAATTTGTTAAGTGTGTAGAGAAAGGAGGGAGAAAAAAACTAGAACTTAAGAGTTTTAAGGAAAAGCTTAATGGGGAATTTGTATTTGAACTTTTTTTGTATTTGAACTTTTTGAAAGAAACGAGAGTTTAGGAGGAAGTAGTTTCTAGACATGGAAGATGTGGGAATACATGAATCATCAGCCGATGGAATGTCATGAGAGAACTAAACTAGTGGTTCCCATTTAGTCGTTCACTAACCCCTTGGGGATTCTTAGCAGTTGTCCAAGGATGCCCAATAATGTTACAAATATATATTACCTCTGTGACAACAGGAATCTTCATTTTTGAAGATAATTTGTTTCCTGCATCAATTCAAAACTATTATGATCATTCACACAATGATTTTGGTGCTCCTGCAATGATTAAATCAAACTCTGACTTTTTTTTTTAGTTCTGTTTTGTTTGCAAGGCAATGGGGTTAAGTGGCTTGCCCAAGGCCACACAGCTAGGTAATTATTAAGTGTCTGAGGTCAGATTTGAACTCAGGTACTCCTGACTCCAGGGCTGGTGCTCTGTCCACTGCACCACCTAGCCACCCCTGACCTCTTCTTAAGATGATTACTAAGCACAGATTCCCAACTGATAATCAGAAACATGCACATACCCTCATTTATGTTTCCACACTGCACCTGAGTAGCTCTATCATTCCTCTCTGTTATCCTGTCATTGAACTTCATCAGCTGTGTAATCATATGCTCAAAATGTTACTTTTACCTTCCTGTAACACAGGTGTCAAACTATCTGAAAATTAAGATCTCAAGGTATGCACCCTAAGCATCATCTTAAACCCCATCAAGACCATCACAAACATAAAAGAAAAGCCTTATTTTTCCTTTCATTATGATATTGACTATTTTCCAATTTAAATTTGTCCTCCATTTATGTTACTATTTTTCTATCTGAAGGATTTTCTTTTTTTTTTTTTTTAGGTTTTTGCAAGGCAAATGGGGTTAAGTGGCTTGGCCAAGGCCACACAGATAGGTAATTAATAAGTGTCTGAGACCGGATTTGAACCCAGGTACTCCTGACTCCAAGGCCCGTGCTTTATCCACTATGCCACCTAGCCGCCCCCTGAAGGATTTTCAATGAATGGGTTAGGAACACTAAGAAGGATGTATAACTTACCTAATAGAAATAATTGGCAAGATAGAAAAACTTGAATTCATAGTGGCAGATCTCACCAAAAAAAGTAAAGAGAGAATAACTCATTGGAATTGCAAATAGAGGGAAGGGCAGTCTGGAAGAAAAGAAGCAAAAGAGCAATAATGCTAAAAGAAAACACAATCTCCATACAAGTAAAACATATTGATCTCAAAGACAAGCATGCATAGACACAATTTAAGAATTATAGATTTTCCAGAGAAATAGAAGTCAAAGGACCTGAACCCTATAATGTAAGAATCACTATTAGAATTACTGTGCTATAAGAAATTATGAATGTCATGGAAAGATTTACATGAAATGATGCAAAGTGAAATAAGCAGAGCCAATAAACAATGACTACAACAATAAAAATAGAATCACTAAAAAAATTCAAAAGTGAATGTTGCAAAATTATAAAGAATGAGCATGACATGAAAGAAGATATATGAGAAAATATTCCCACTCCAATCTTCTCCAGATATGGGAAGTATAAAAGTGTTGTATGATGCATGTGTTTTCAAGCTTTTTCAATATATTGATCGGTTATTATGTTTTTCTCTTTTTCTTTTTTTTTGTTTTTAAACATTCTGTTATCTGTAAAAGGAAGGTAGCCTAACTGTACCAGAATAAAAACTATACTAGAATAAAAACTATACTATAAAGCAGCAGTCATCAAAACTGCCTGGTACTGATCAAGAAATAGAGTAATGAACCAGTGGATTAGAATAGGTACAAAAGCAATAAATAACTAAAATCATCTATTGTTTGACAAACAGAAAGGCATTAATTAACCTCTAAGATAAGAATTCACTATTGGACAAAAAATGCTGGGGAAACTTGAAAAATGGTATGGCAAAAGCTAGGCATAGACAACCTATACCAAAATAAGGTCAAAATGGGTTCAGGATTTAGATATAAAGGGCAATCAGTGTACAAATCTGTCGGATCTATGGAAAGGGGAAAAATGAGCAAACAAGAAATAGAATACATTATAAATTGTAAAATGGATGATTTTGACTATATTAAAATAAAAAGTTTTTTGCACTAATAAAACCAATGTGATCAAGATTAGAAGGAAAATAGAAAACTAGGAAATAATTTTCACATTTAGGGGTTCTGATAAAGGTATCATTTCTAAAATATATAGAGAATCAAATTTATAAGGTTACAAGTCATTTTCCAATTGAAAAATGGTAAAGAATATGAACAGGCAGTTTTCAAATGAAGAAATTAAAGCTATATAAAACTATATGAAAAATGCTACAAATAATTATTAATTAGAAAAAATGCAAATTAAAATAACTATGAGGTACCATCTCACACCTATCAGATTGACTAAGATGACCAAAAGGGAAAATGATCAATGTTGGAGAGGCTGTGGGAAGATTGGGACAGTGATGTACTGTTGGTGGTCTTGTGAACTAATTTCACCATTCTGGAGAACAATATGGAACTATGCTCAAAGAGTAACAAATCTTACCAGAACCTTTGACCCAGCAATAACAGTACTAGTCCTATATCCAAAAAAATCATAAAAATGGGAAAAGTCCCATATGTTCAAAAATATTTAAAGAACTCTTTTTGTAGTGGCAAAGAATAGGAAATTGAGGGGATGTCCATCAATTGGGGAATCAGTGAAGGTTATGGTATATAAATATTATGAGGTACTATTCTATAAGAAACATGAATAAGAGGCGGCTAGGTGGCACAGTGGATAAAGCACCGGCCTTGGAGTCAGGAGTACCTGGGTTCAAATCCGGTCTCAGATACTTAATAATTATCTAGCTGTGTGGCCTTGGACAAGCCACTTAACCTCATTTGCCTTGCAAAAACCTAAAAAAGAAAAAAAGAAACATGAATAGTTGGACTTTAGAAAAGCATGGAAAAAATTGCACAAACTGATGCTGAGTGAAGGGAGCAGAACCAAGAGATCATTGTACACATTAACATTGTGTGTGCACATTTACAATGATGTGAATTGATCAAACATGATGGATACATTTCCTCTCAGCAGTTCAGAGAGCTAGGAGAAATCTGTAAGACCTGTTATGGACAACACCTTTCACATTCAGAGAAAAACAAATAAATAACAAAACCCATAGAATCTGAATGTATACTGTGTTCACTTTTTAAAAACTGCTCTTATGTTTTTCCTTCCTATCCCATGGTTTTCTTTCTTTTCCCTTAGCCCTAATTCCTCTAACACAAAATGACTACTATGTAAACATGTTAAAATACAAATGCACATGCACAACTTTTACCAAACTGTTCTCCACTGAAGGGAGGGAAGTGGAAAGGGAGGGTAGTAGAAAAATGTGTAACATAAATATGCAAGTGGATGAATATTGGAAAACTTTCATAACATGTAATTGGAAAAATAAAATAAAATAATTTTTTAAATTAAAAAATACTGTTATCTGATACTGATAAAAAAATCTGATAAAAAATACTGCTCTCTGAAGGGGATAGAAAGTTACTGTGAGAAACCTTGCTGATATAAGAAACAAAAGTTATCAATAAATACCAATTTTCTTAAAAATTTAATCCCAGAGTATAAAGACAAGAATTAAAAAAGAAGTATGTCATAAACCACTTGATGAAGGAAGGAGAATGAGTGGGGGCCAATGAATAGCTTCATCTAGTATCTGAACTGGATAATAAATTCATATAGAATGAATTCTTAAAAGATGAGAGATTGCTCAATGATGGCAGCAAAATCTGTTATCTGGCAGTCTGGAACAGGTCATGGGGAGCAAGGAGTATTTCAATTCCTCCAGCACCAGTGTTTCAGGAGTTCTGAGTCAATGTGCAATAAAGTCAAGTAACTATTAAGCCCCTACTTATTAAGTCAGACAGGGCAACCAGGTTGTGCAATGGTTAGAGCACAGGGCCTGCAGTCAAATTTGTGAGTTCCAATCCAGCCTCAGAACTTACTAGTGTGACCCTAAGAAAGTCTCAGCTGTATTTGCCACATCTGGAGAGAGGTGAAGAAATGGCAAACCATTTTATTATCTTTGCCAAGAAAATCCCCAAAAGGGGTAATAAAGGATCAGACACAACTGAAGAACAATTAAATAACAAGCTCCACTATACTCGCCCTCATAAATTCGCATCTAGAATAAAATTTCTAGTTCTGGACATGATAATTTAAAATAACATTGATAACCTAGATAGCATCCAGTGAAGAGCCATTCAAAGATTCCATCAACAAGAGAACCTAGGAATGTGAGAAACATCTAAAGTGGGGAACATGATAGTTGCATCCAAGCCCATGAAGATTGTCATGTGGAAGAGAGAACAGACTTGTTTGGTTTGGCCCCAGGAGCAATAAATAGAAGTTGTAAAGAGAGAAATTTAAATTTGATGAGGTAGTCAGATCCTTTGTAGTTCTGACATTGAAATTCTGGGTTCAGGATTCAAAGTGTCCCTCAGATCTTTGCTGTTGGTTACCCTTGGCAAGGTGCTGCTGCAGTCTTCCATTCCCCCAAGAATTTCCATGATATTGGAGTCTTCCACCATTCTTCCCTAGTGCTTCCTAGTTTGGACTGTTGCTACAAATTTCTATTGCCCCTGGAATTTCTTTGGTCAAAGGGCTTCTGTAGGGTTCTGAGATTTCCCCTGTCAAAGTGCTTCAGTGGCTTCTACCCCAACAACTTTCCCCATCCTAACCCTTCCCCAACTAGATGCTGCTATAGACTTCCATCTTTCCTGGTGTTTCCATGATCAAGGTGTTGATGAAAGACTTCTGGACTATTCATCTAAGCAATTTCTTTTTTTGTTGCTTTTTTGTTTTTTTTTTAATTTGATATTTATTTATTCTCATTTTGTACAAATGATGTTTTTTGTATAGATTAATAAAATATTCTTGTTTAAGAGTAAACAAAATATCCCCTCCCCCCCAAAAAATATAGACTCACTTGAGTGATAAAGGGGAGAGAAAAAAATTAAAATTAAAATTAAAAAAATAATAGTAATAATTGTAGGTATGGCCAGGTGGCAGTGGATGGAGCCCCAGACCTGGAGCCAGGAGCACCTGAGCCCAAATCCGGCCCCATACACCCAACAATCACCCAGCTGTGTGACATGCAAGCCACCCCAGCCCCACTGCCCTGCAAAAACCAAAAAAAGAAAAAAAAAGACCCAAAATAAAATAAAATAGTAATAATAGTAGGGGCGGCTGGGTGGTGAACAGAGCACTGGCCCTTGAGCCAGGAGCACCCGAGTTCAATTCCGGCCTCAGACACCCAATGATCACCCCATTATGCAGCCCCAGGCAGAACACCCAACCCCATTTGCTCTGCATCCCCCCCAAATAATAATAATAATAATAAATGTGCTTCAGTCTGTGTTCCAACACCACCAACTCTGTCGCGGGTGGATCACATTCTTTATGATAAGTCCATGACAAAAGTTACTTCCATGTTTTTCCACTGTTGCCATTGCTGATCACAACTCCCTCCTTTCGTATTTCTCCACTACCATGTATTCTATGTTCTCTCTCCTTTCACTCTGACTCTGCTGTAGGGTAGCTGAGTGGTGTAGCAGACAGATCCCTGGCCCTGGGGCCAAGAGGCCCTGAGTCCACATACCACCCCTTAGGCCCAGCATCCACCTGGCCCTATGGACCCACACAGGCCTTCCAATCCCAGCCCCTTGTAAGAAGTAAAAAAGAAAATGTGTTATATCTGACCACTCTCCCCCCCATGGTCCATCCTCTCCTCCATCATTCATATCCCCACCCCTTCCCCTATCCCCACATCTCTCCTTCTTACTCCAGATGTCTATACCCCATTGAGTATATATGCTGTTTCCTCTCCTAGCCACCTCTGATGAGAGCAAAGATTCCCTCATTCCCCCTTGCGTTCCCCCCTCCCATATCATTGCAATAGCTCATTGTAATAAAGAAAAATTTTATTACATGAAATATCTTTGCCTATTCCCCACTCTGCTTTCTTTCTCCCATTACATTTCCCTTTTTTCTATTGACTCCATTTTTACACCATATTTTATCTTCAAATTCAGCTTTCTCCTGTGCTTCATCTATAAAAGCACCTTCTACCTGCTGTTTTTTTGTTTGTTTTTTGTTTGTTTTTTGTTTTGGTTTGTTTTTTTAGGTTTTTGCAAGGCAAACGGGGTTAAGTGGCTTGCCCAAGGCCACACACCTAGGTAATTATTAAGTGTTCTACCTGCTGTTAATTGAGAAAGTTCATATGAGTATTATCAGTGTCAAAATGACACTGATAATACTCATATGAACTTTTTTATTTTTTATTAAAGATTTTATTTATTTTGAGTTTTACAATTTTTCCCCTAATCTTACTTCCCTCCCCCCACCCCCCACAGAAGGCAACTGTCAGTCTTTACATTGTTTCCATGGTATACATTGATCCAAATTGGTTGTGTTGAGAGAGAAATCATATCCTCAAGGAAGAAACATAAAGTATAAGAGATAGCAAGATAACAGGAGGGTTTTTTCCCTTAAATTTAAGGCAATAGTCCTTGGTCCTTGTTCAAACTTCACAGTTGTTTCTCTGGATACAGATGGTATTCTCCATTGCCGATACCCCCAAATTGTCCCTGATTGTTGCACTGATGGAATGAGAGAGTCCATCAAGGTTGATCATTGTCCCCATGTTGCTGTTAGGATGTACAGTGTTTTTCTGGTTCTATTCATCTCACTCAGCATCAGTTCATGCAAATTCCTCCAGGTTTCCCTGAATTCCCATCCCTCCTTGTTTCTAATAGAACAAAAGTGTTCCACAGCATACATAGACCATAGTTTGTTAAGCCATTCCCCAATTGAAGGACATTCACTTGATTTCCAGTTCTTTGCCACCACAAACAGGGCTGCTATGAATATTTTTGTACAAGTGATGTTTTTACTCTTTTTCATCATTTCTTCAGGGTATAGACCCAGTAATGGTATTGCTGGATCAAAGGATATGCACATTTTTGTTGTCCTTTGGGTGTCATCTAAGCAATTTCTTATAGCTCTATGATCCTAAGAATGTAAAGAGAGAAGAGAAATAGTCTAGAAAAGAGCCTAGGAGGATATCTATAGTTAGAAAGGATAATATAGATTATGAACTAACAGAGGAAACTGAGAAAAAGCAGTCAGGGTCACAGTAACCCAGAGAAGAGAAAGTATCCTAGAATAGAGAATGGTAAAAGTATCAAATACTGCAGAGAAGTCTTCTAGGAAGAGGAAAGAAAAAAAGTCTATCAGTTTTAGCACTTAGAGAAAATTGATAATATTGAAGAAAACGGTTAACCTTACAAATGGAGTCTGAAGTTGATACCAAGGATTGAAAAGTGAGTAAGAGTAGAGGAAATTAAGTAATTAATTTTTAGGAATTTGTCTGAGAAAGGGAAGAGAGTTAGAAAATGATAGAGGTATTGGCAGGATTTAGTATAGAACTTTTTTTAAAAGGATGAGGGAGCCTTGGGCATATTTGTAGGCAGGAGGGAAGGAACAGTAGAGAGATGATAAGATGGGAATTTCTAATGGAAATTGATATGGAAAATATAAGCCAAATGGTAGATAGTCAAATGACAAACTGAGTGACTTACAAGTGAATTCTGTGATCCAAATAATCTTGTTGTTTATGAAGATCTGTCCTTCTAACCCTCTTTCTTGGGAACCAGCACAGAGAATAAACTAGGATAGAATAAAAGAGCTATATCCAGGATGCAGAAAGAACTGGGAACTGTGAGTGCTAAACCGGTCAAGTGCTAAACCACTTTCAAAAATCCTAGACAAGCTTTCCGCGCTGCCCAGAAGAGGGGTCCATACGGCGTTGTTCACGGTTTCCGTCGTAACTTTCAAGGGAAACTTTCACAATGTCCGGAGCCCTGGATGTCTTGCAGATGAAGGAGGAGGATGTCCTCAAATTCCTCGCTGCAGGCACCCATTTGGGTGGCACCAATTTGGACTTCCAGATGGAACAGTATATCTACAAAAGGAAGAGTGACGGCATCTATATCGTTAATTTGAAGAGAACTTGGGAAAAGCTTCTGCTGGCAGCTCGTGCCATTGTTGCCATTGAAAATCCAGCTGATGTTAGTGTCATCTCATCCAGGAACACTGGCCAGAGAGCTGTTCTGAAATTTGCTGCTGCCACTGGCGCCACACCTATTGCTGGATGCTTCACCTCGGGCACCTTCACTAACCAGATCCAGGCAGCTTTCAGGGAGCCTCGCCTCTTGGTGGTCACTGATCCTCGTGCAGATCATCAGCCTTTGACTGAAGCATCATATGTTAACCTTCCAACCATTGCACTGTGCAACACAGACTCCCCACTTTGCTATGTGGACATTGCCATTCCATGTAACAACAAGGGAGCTCACTCAGTGGGTCTGATGTGGTGGATGCTGGCCTGAGAAGTCCTGCGGATGCGTGGTACAATCTCCTGTGAGCACCCATGAGAGGTCATGCCTGATCTTTACTTCTACAGAGATCCAGAGGAGATTGAAAAGGAAGAGCAGGCCGCAGCTGAGAAGGCAGTGACAAAGGAGGAATTTCAGGGTGAATGGACTGCACCTGCCCCAGAATTCACTGCTGCTCAACCAGAGGTGTTTGATTGGTCTGAGGGCGTCCAGGTGCCAATCTGTGCCCATTCAGCAGTTACCTACCGAAGATTGGAGTGCTTAGCCAGCTACTGAAGACTGGTCTGCAGCTCCTACTGCTCAGGCCACTGAATGGGTAGGAACTACCACAGAGTTGTCCTAAGTTTTACCTAGATGCTCTAATAGTGTTGGAAAAATGCGGATGGAAAATAAACATTGGTTTCTTAACAAAAAAAAAAATCCTAGACAATAAAAGATTTACTACAGGATTGGATAATAATTGTCCCAATTTTCAAAATAACAAACAAAAAATAGTGAAATAGGCCATTGAGTTTGGCTTTGATTTCTGGAAAAGATTTGTAATAACACACACAACTTTGAACATGTTTTTGAACTTGGTTAACATGCAAACTCCCGCACCGAGTACTCCCTGGCTTCCTTCAAAGAAGACAATACATATTTTATCATCCCAACTCTAGGGTAAAACAGGGGGTTTATAATTCCTTATTAATAAATAAAAATTTAGACTATCTTATTTCATACTACATCAAGAAATTGTTGAAGGTCTAAGGCTGAAATTCTTGAACTCAGGAATTCCTGAGGTTGAGTTATCCACAAAATAACCCTTTGCATCCATCTGTTCAGGAAATATTACTTTCTGCTAGAAGGTTAGATTTTGGGATTATTCTGCTAAGAAAATTCAAAATCCCATTCCTGCTCCCTACATAAAAGTTGGGATTCAGGAACAGTGTATCCTTGAATTATGTTCTCAGGCTACATGCAAGTACATGTCTCCTGAAGCATTGTGCTTCTCCTCTAAGTAGATACTACTTCTCCTGGTGGGGGTGGTAAAGAATCCATCCCCTAATTGTTGCACTTCAAAATATGAAAGGAAAATGATAAAAATCAAGAGCTTGAGATCCTAGAGGATGCAATTAGTTTGCTTTTATAAGTCTGTGAAAAATTGTGGCTAATACTCAAATTGTCTAATCACTAGGAATTTTCCTGGTCCTATCAATTTCCTTCAATGGATAAAGTCTCATCATTTTGATTATTAAGCTTTTCAATCTGAATAACAAAAAATGAACTTTAATGTCCTCCACTTGATCATCCTTTCCCACTCACTCATCACAAAAGAAAAGAAGACTGTGAGATTTAATTTTAATAAGTTAGTAGTTATTTTGTTCATTATTTTAGCCCTCAGTTTTATTGTTATTTAATATTGGCTTCTTTTACATATTTACAATTGAAAGATGTCCAGGATTCAAATATTATCTTCCTTTTTTAATTTTTAAATTTATTTTTATGAAAGATATTACTTGAGTTTTACAATTTCCCCCCCAATCTTGCTTCCCTCCCCCCACCCCACCACGGAAAGCACTCTGTCAGTCTTTACTTTGTTTCCATGTTGTACCTTGATCCAAATTGGGTGTGATGAGAGAGAAATCATATCCTTAAAGAAGAGAAGAGAAGTCTAAGAGGTAACAAGATTAGACAATAAGATATCTGTTTTTTTCTAAATTAAAGGGAATAGTCCTTGCACTTTGTTCAAACTCCACAGCTCCTTATCTGGATACAGATGGTACTCTACAGACAGCCTAAAATTGTTCTTGATTGTTGCAGTGATGGAATGAGCAAGTCCTTCAAGGTTGATCATCACTCCCATGTTGCTGTTAGGGAGTACAGTGTTCTTCTGGTTCTGCTCATCTCACTCAGCATCAGTTCATGCAAATCCTTCCAGGCTTCCCTGAATTCCCAACCCTCCTGGTTTCTAATAGAACAATAGTGTTCCATGACATACATATACCACAGTTTGCTAAGCCATCCCCCAATTGAAGGACATTTACTTGATTTCCAATTCTTTGCCACCACAAACAGGGCTGCTATAAATATTTTTGTACAAGTAATGTTTTTACCCTTTTTAATCATCTCTTCAGGGTATAGACACAGTAGTGGTATTGCTGGGTCAAAGGGTATGCACATTTTTGTTGCCCTTTGGGCATAGTTCCAAATAGCTCTCCAGAAGGGGTGGATGAGTTCACAGCTCCACCAACAGTGTAATAGTGTCCCAGATTTCCCACAGCCCTTCCAACAATGATCATTATCCTTCTTGGTCATATTGGCCAATCTGAGAGGTGTGAGGTGGTACCTCAGAGAAGCTTTAATTTGCATTTCTCTAATAATTAATTATTTAGAGCATTTTTTATATGGCTATGGATTGCTTTGAGTTCCTCATCTGTAAATTGCCTTTGCATATCCTTTCACCATTTGTCAATTCGGGAATGGCTTTTTGTTTTAAAAATATGACTCAGTTCTCTGTATATTTTAGAAATGAGTCCTTTGTCAGAATCATTAGTTGTAAAGATTGTTTCCCAATTTACTACATTTCTTTTGATCTTGGTTACATTGGTTTTATCTGTGCAAAAGCTTTTTAATTTAATGCAATCAAAATCATTTAATTGGTTTTTGGTGATGTTCTCCATAAACTGCTCCCCTTTCCATAGATCTGACAGGTAGACTAGTCCTTGATCTTCTAATTTGCTTAAATATTATCTTCTTAATAAGGTTGTTAATCCCTAAATTAACTCTTTGGGAAGGTATAAACTTGAATAACCAAGACCTGGTTTGATCTTTGGAAAAGAGACTAAAGAAGGTTAGAGAGCACTGAAGAGTTAAAGATAACTAGAGCTTAAAAGAAAAGTGTTATAGGAAGTTTTAGACTCATTCTCCTGGAGGTAGTATGATTATGTGAGAAATTCTAGGGCCAGGAAAATTATCAGAAAACAATGGAATAGAGTAATGGAGAAATTGCTGACCAGGTCTCCTGGGCCCAGAGGAAGAATTTCCAGGATAATGTCAAGGAATCCCTGGAACTAGCAATGAAATCTTGGGCAACTCAGGATCTGAGAAACGTGGAAATCCACCCAATTTTTTCCTGTCAAGAATTTACAGTTATGATTCCAAACTAGGTAAATGAAAGACTGAGAAAGAGAATTATGGAGCACCACCATTAATAAATGTTGAAACATAAATGTGCTTTTTTTTTGTTATTTTGTTTTATTTTTATTTTTTCTAAATTACATGCAAAGTTACTTTTCAACATTCATGTTTTTGTAATCTTTTGAGTTTCACATTTTTCTGAGCACCCTCCCATCCCTCCCCCCCTTCCCATATTAGTGAGTAATGTATAGGTTGTAAATGTATATACAATTGTGCTTAACATATTTCTATATTTGGGGCGGCTAGGTGGCACAGTGGATAGAGCACCAGCCCTGGAGTCAGGAGTACCTGGGTTCAAATCCGGCCTCAGACACTTAATAATTACCTAGCTGTGCGACCTTGGGCAAGCCACTTAACCCCATTTGCCTTGCAAAAACCTAACAAACACATATTTCTATATTAGTCACATTGTGAAAAAAAAGAATTAAAACCAAAGGGGAAAAAAACATGAGAAAGAAAAGCATAAAAGAATTGGAAATTGAAGAGATGCCCATCAATTGGGGAATGGCTGAACAAATTATGGTATATAAATGTGATGGAGCACAATTGATACTTTATAAGAAATCATGAGTGTCTGAATGAAGTGAGCAGAACCAGGAGAACACTGAATACATTAACAGCAACATTGTGAGGAAAATTCTAAAAGATTTGTGATGGAAAATGATATCCACATGCAGAGAAAAAGCTACAGAATCTGAATGCAGAGGAAAGCATATTATGTTCACTTTTTAAAACTTTGAAGCATAAATGCTAAACAAAACACTGACAAAGAAAATATACTTTTAAAATTATTAATTATGATCAAAGGCAGAATAGCATACTGGAGAGAGAATTGGCCTTGGAGCCAGAAAAAGGTTGGATAAGCAACCTGACTGTAATATATTTTGCCCGTGTGAAACTGGTCAAATCTCTTAATTCTCAGTACTAAGTTTTCATGAGTTTCAGAGAGAGTACCAAGATAGATTAGGAGAAGGAATTTCCTCATCCAAGAATTTCTTATACTAATGAAATCAGAGGTCCAATTCCTACACTTATTCATTAAGATCAAGTAGAATTTATGCAAGGATTGTATGAATAGTTCAATATAAAGATAATAATTTTTATAATATGTAATATTGATGATAAAATAATCAACCCTATGATTATATCAACAGATGCAGAAAAACCCTTTGATAAAATAATTTCCATTTATATGACATACATAAACACATACAATTATATATAATATATATGCATATGTGTATGTATGTGTATATAGGTATGCATACATGTGCTTGTGTGTGTATTATATAAGTATGTAACTAACACTGGAAAGTTCCATACTTACCTCCATAATTTGTACATGCCCCACTGTTGAATGCAATGCTCTCTATAGCTATCAGAGAGTTAGTTTCCCTCTACTAACTTCTGCCTCTCTCCTAAGAGTGGCATCAATTTATTAAGAACTATATGGATTTTGTGGATTTACTTAGAAAGACAGGCTAGAGGACCTCTAAATTATTTCCAATTCCAAAAATTATGTATCAGCAAGGCAAAATAACAGACCACCAAATTCTCCTCAAGTCAAAGGAGAATAGGGTTTATTGAATCTCTTAAACTATATCACAGTAGTTGATAAGATCTGGAGCTGAAAGAAACCTTAAAGTTGATCTCATCCAAACCTCTCATTTTAAATATATACATATATATATATAAAATATTTTTTTAGTTTTTTTTGCAAGGTAATGGGGTTAAGTGGCTTGCCCAAGGTCGCACAGCTAGGTAATTATTAAGTGTCTAAGACTGGATTTGAACTCAGATACTCCTGGCTCCAGGGCCAGTGCTCTATCCATCTAGCCACCCTCTCTCATTATATTTTAAACAGATATATCTCCTATAAAGACATAGCAGCTCAGTGGGAGCTTCCTAACCTTGGACTGATTCCCACCTCAAATCTACATAACTTGCCTAGTATACTAAATTCACACTCAAGGTTGCATAGAAGACAGGTTGGAAAGCTTTAAATTAATAGGAGAGATGAAAAATGAGGGGGAAGATAGGTTTTTTTCCTTTTTTTGCCTGAAATACTAACAACTTAATTTAAATTTCTTTTAACCTTGTCTAGTTGATCTCTCTCCTGTTCCTTTATTCGATACCTTTTTGGAATATCAGATTTATTGCCTTTATTGTTTTTCCTTGCATGTTTTTCTTGCAATACATCAGTTTTAATAGTCTTTATATAGATAAAGAGAAAAACAAATGACACATCTGGTAATTTACTACCTACTTTTAGAGAAGGAGTCTAATGTTATTCAGACATTTTAATCAATGGACTTCTTATTAGGAAGATTACAGTTTTAATTAGAAAGGATAAGATTATTTTATCATTAAAGAGTTTGGTAGTATCTCCTAATTTTCTCACTTATGTAGAAAGAGGAAAAGAAGAGGAGAACAGTGGCTGTTTTCACTTTTCTTTTCTTTTTTCTTTATTTTTTGCAAGGCAATGGGGTGGCTTGCCCAATGCCACACAGCTAGGTAATTATTAAGTGTCTGAGGTCAGATTTGAACTCAGGTACTCCTGACTCCAAGGCCGGTGCTCTATCCACTGTGCGACCTAGCCACCCATGTTTTCACTTTTAAGATAGTTTCAGTTTAAGTCTTTAGTACTTAGTCAGGTCCTTCCAATTTTATCTACCTAAATTAAAGGAAAAATATCTTTACTATTTCAGTTAAAGAAATGGTTTTGAGTTCATAGGATTCATAGGTAATAAGTTAATATTATTTGTATTGCGAAAGCTCTTTTGTGAGCCTCTACCAATGCAATTCTCCTCTAAATAATAGTTTCTGGTACTTCAGATCTAAATGCCATCTTTTACTTTCCCTACATTGTATATTTCTGAGCACTACATATGTGATGGATGGGTACATTCAGGCCTAGTGACAACACATTAATTAGATGAGTTTAATTCTGGAAAACCCACCTAATTTAATACCCTGGCAGTCATTAGTCGCTGAGTATAGTAAGAAGCAGTGCAATATCAAAATGATACATTCACTAGAGAAAAACCTAACTAATACAAATAGGCTCTCAGTCATGATGAAGATAATGTAAGAAAAAATTTCAATTAGGTCTGAACTACCAAAAACTATTATTTAGGATTGAGATGCCCTGATAAAGCTCACAATTTTGATGACCTTCAAAAATATATTAACTTCACATCTATGAATCCTATCAATTCAATGCTATTTTAACTTAAGTAGAAGAGACATTTTTCTCTGGCCTAGAACCATATACTCCTAGACCTGGAAGGACCCTCTCAATTGCTTACCTAGAGAAAAGGTTATTGAAGTCCAGAGAGTTGAAATTATTTTCTTAATTACCTTCTCTCTCTCTCTCTCTCTCTCTCTCTCTCTTTCTCTGTCTGTCTGTCTGTGTGTCTGTCTCTCTCTCTCTCTCTCTCTCTGTCTCTCTGTCTCTCTGTCTCTCTCTGTCTCTCTCTCTCTCTCTCTCTCTCTCTCTCTGTCTGTCTGTCTCTCTGTCTGTCTCTCTGTCTCTCTCTAAAAAAGAGGCTGTATGGGGCAGGAATATTCAGCAGGTACTTTGCGATGATATGCTCATTTTAAGAACTCCCCGGGGCAACTAGGTGTTGCAGTGGATAAAGCACTGGCCCTGGAGTCAGGAGTACCTGGGTTCAAATCCGGACTCAAACACTTAAGAATTACCTAGCTGTGTGCCCTTGGGCAAGCCACTTAACCCCATTTGCCTTACAAAAACCTTAAAAAAAAGAAGAAGAAATCCCTATCTGCGACACTCAATCAAAAGAGGTTATCAGAGGTATTATTTAATTTTTTTAAAGTGTATTGAATTCTCATTATTACCCATAATGAACCAGAAGCTCAAATTTGAGAGCCTAAGCTATAATAACATATAAGAAGACCTATATCATGAAAAAGTGAATTTAATTTCACAGAAAAGGCATTGAATATATTAAAACATCAATGTTTGAAAAAAGTTGCTTATGTACAAAGTCATGACCTACTCCAAGAGAGATAGAAAAGGAAGAAGAAGAGAAGAGTATAGAAGAGAAAGGTAGGAAACAGTCGATTCATCTGGTACCAAATACATAGGTACAGAGACAACTTCCTCAGGTACCCTAACTTTCCTCCTGGAATTCAGATGCCTCATAATCCCTGTCCCTTTCCTGAAGTTACTATCTGAAGAAGTGGTAGAATTTGCAAGGACCAATAGCAAAGAGCAGGCATTAGGAATCTTATCATTGTCAATTATCACATTCTATGTTATATTGTACTTCATATCCTCCCTATTAGACCCTTAGCTCCTTAAGGATAAGTACTGTATTGAATATATCTTTGCATCACTAGTGTCTACTATAGTGCTTGGCAGATAGTGAATGAAAACCATTTGTCAAGTTGAATTTTTCTTTGTATCTCCAATAAATGCAGGGCTCTAGGTTGTTAGCAACAGAAAAATCATTCAAGTCTAGGTCAGCTGAGAGTGGTACTAATCATTTCCATATGTTGACTCATGATGAAATGAATTGATGACCTGAGTTTAGTGTCTAACATAAAAATTACCACATCACAAAAACCACTTCCCTAATTACCAGATTCAATGGACCAAGAAAATGGAATTATTCCCTCAAGAGTTATTCCTAGTTTAAATGATGAAGTAAACTGCTAATACCAATTCATATAAAGGGTAATTCAGGGTCCAAGCTAAACTAGTATTTTTTGAAAAGAAAAAAGTGTGTTGGCAAAAGTTAAAAGCAGTTAAGCATATAGGTATAAATTTCCTTTTAAAATTGAGATTTCCTTTATCTTTACTAAGGAGACATATTATACCAAACTAGGAAAAGTAACAACATAGATCTAGCTCCTTAAATTGCATCCATTCATTCATAAATTTACTCGTTGAATATCCCCTGTGTGCTAGGTACATTGGGGGAAAAAGATAAATAAGATTCAGTCCCTGTTCCTAAAGAACTTACAATAAATTTATAATATAATATGAAATTATAATTAAAGAAGAGATACAGGATCTAGAGGATTAAAAAAAAATCTAAAGGATGATCAGGGAGAGAGTTCTTCTCAGCTGAGCTGATTAAGAAAGCTTTGGGGAGGAAGTGGTATTTGACCTGAGATTCTGAGAAATGGGAATTCAAAAGACAGCTATGGGATAATGGATGTTATTCTGCGAATAGAAAATAAACTGAGCAGATTGTCAAGGTTAAGATGTATTTGGAGGGGCGGCTAGGTGGCACAGTAGAATAGAGCACCAGCCCTGGAGTCAGGAGTCTGAGTTCAAATTTGACCTCAAACACTTAATAATTACCTACCTGTGTGGCCTTGGGCAAGCCACTTAACCCCATATGCCTTGCAAAAAAACCTAAAAAAAAAAAAAAAGATGTATTTGAAGAATGCTAGGATGGATAAGTAGAACAGTTAGGAGATAAAGTGAAAAAGATAATCTGGGACCATATTCAAAATGGAATAAAATCCCTGTGTAAGAGTAGTTTGGACTTTATATCATAGGAAATGTTGTATCATTTGAAATTTGATCAAGAGAATGACATGATGAAAGTAGGGCTTAAGGAAGATTAATCAAATAGTGAGAGCTAGGATTGGAATGGGTAGAGCTTGGAGGCAGGAATTCCAGTTAGGAAATTATTGCAATAATTGAGATATATCATAAAAAATATATGAAATTAGGGTGGTATCAATGGGGATAGCAATGAAAGGACATAGCAGAAGAAAAAGCCGAAAAATTTTGACAATCTATTAAAAGTTGTTGACAACGTAGAAAGATAAGAGTCGGGGGTGGCTAGTTGGCACAGTGGATAAAGCACCGGTCTTGGAGTCAGGAGTACCTGGGTTCAAATACGGTCTCAGACACTTAATAATTACCTAGTTGTGTGGCCTTGGGCAAGCCACTTAACTCCATTTGCCTTGCAAAAACCTAAAAAAAAAAAAAAAAAAAAAAAAAAGATGAGTCAATGACTGGCCTTTAATGGGGAAGCTTGGTTCAGTTTTAGACACATTGTTTTGGAATTGACAGAAGCAAATGTTTTAGTGAAAAAGAAAAACCTGAAGCCTAATTATACTTTTTTTTCTACAGTTCTGTTTCTATTTTTCTTCCCTGTGTATTTTTTTAAATTCCAAAAAGAGTATTTTCATATACAAGTCAGAATGCAAAAAGAAGCTTCTATATGAAACTCTAAATATCCATTTCTTGATTCATGCTTTTATAAAAGTATATAATGAATTTTATACATTGCTTTCAAAACTTTTTCTTGTCTGCTTCCTTCATAATTTCCTCCCATTCTCTTATGTGAATTTTAAAAATGATAACGAATGCTTTCTTTTTAATCACTGTTCCTCCCTGACTTCCCCCAATCACTCAAAAATAAGAAGAGGGGGATCCTTGTAACAAAGAAGAAAATTAAATGCAAATAGTTTAGATGTCCAAAAATGTATGTCTATCACTCATGTTAACAGATGTGTAACATTCTTCATCAAAAGTCCTCTGGAGGGGGCAGCTAGGTGGCATGATGGACAAGAGGACCGGCCCTGGAGTCGGGGGATCTCAGTTCAAATCCAGCCTCAGATATTTAACCTAGCTGTGTGACCTTGGGCATGCTACTTAACCCCATTGCTTTGCCAAAAAGAAGTCCTTTGGAGACATGCTTTGATCAGAGCTTTTTTAGAATCTTTCAACTGATTCTCCTTAAAATAGTATTATCATGGTATAAATTGTCACCTCTCTCATTCTTCTGAAATTGTCTCATCATTTCTTATAGCACAATTTATATCCTAGTTATTTATGTAATTAGTTCATTGTTGTACTCTTTGCCAAGATCTCTGCAAAGATGAAGGCTGGAGATAAAGGGACATCAGAGTGTCCCACCTTAGCAAAGATGCTTTAGGCAGTAGGGAATCATGTGATGACATTAAAAGAAAAGATATGGGGGTGTGCAGTGCTGGAGATGTGAATTGCTTTAACCACTTCGTTAATCTCCATGTATACCTTTCCACTGATCATACTATGTATGTGCCCATTCTTTCTGCTGAACTGTGTATTATGAGACTTTAGAGGAAGAATATTTTGTTATATTTGTTCATGCTCTGCCATTGAAGTACCTTTATTTTGCACTAATTATGTGAAATGGATAACATGGAGATAAAATCATCAGTAGGATTTCATAAGCTATAGATTTAGGATGGCAGACCCATAGGGTTTTATAAATCTGTAGAATTCATCCCTTAGGAACTCAATTTTCAAGTATATTTGGGGAGAGTAGCTACTTAAGGTAAACTTTTTAAACTATAGGGAAAGACAAGGACTTGATCTTATTACAATGAATAGTTGCCCTCATATAATTGTTTACTTAACAGTTATTTGTTAGCTGAACTGAATGTTTTCTTGCTTGATATTTGGTGATTCTTTTTGATCAGTGTGTCAAATTCAAATAGAAAAGAGAATCACTAAGCTGTACATAAAGATCCCAGTGGCTGCCTATCTACTCGGTTTTAAAATATAATGTTATGGGCAGGTTGGTGGTACAGTAGATAGAACATCAGTCCTGGAGTCAAAAGGACCTCAGTTCAAATCTGGCCTGAGACACTTAATAATTTCTTAGCTGTGTGACTTTAGACAAGTCACTTAACCTTTGCAAAAAAAAAACCCCCAAAAATACATGTATAATGTTATCCATGCTTTATTGTATTTTTATTTATTTTGTTAAATATTACCTAATTCTATTTTTAATCTTGTTGGTGCTATAGTGGGTCACATGACCTTGTGCTTAACATCTCTATGACTATTATAAAGTATATATTACCTCTAGTAACTTCAATCATTCGTCCTTTCTCTCTCTCTCTCTCTCTCTCTCTCTCTCTCTCTCTCTCTCTCTCTCTCTCTCTCTCTCTCTCTCTCTCTCTCTCCTTTCCCTACTGTTTCAAACATACTCAAGTTTTCCCATCTTTAAAAACATTTTCACTCGACTCTTCCATATCCTCAAACCATAATTCTATATCTTTCCTCTCTTCCACAGGCAATCATCTTGAAAAAGTTGTCTCTTTCCTGCCTCTGTTCACCTTCTGATCATTTAGTCCTACAACTTTTCCACTCTAGCTTCAACTAAAACTTCTCTCCAAAATTATCAGAGACTTCTCAAATCTGATAGTTATTTCTTAGCCCTCATCTATTTGAACCTGTCTGATGCAATTGACACTATTGATAACCCTCTCCTTCTAAACACTGCCTTCTCTAAATTTTTGTGACATTGGTCTTTCCTGGTTTTCCTCTCTTCTTGGGAAGAACCTTTTCATTTTTGCTTGCAAATTTCAGCAGGTATACATACCATCAATGTATTGAATTTGACTAGTCTTTCAATTTCTTTTTTTTAGGTTTTTGCAAGGCAAATGGGGTTAAGTGGCTTGCCCAAGGCCACACAGCTAGGTAATTATTAAGTGTCTAAGACCGGATTTGAACCCAGGTACTCCTGACTCCAAGGCCGGTGCTTTATCCACTGCAACACCTAGCTGCCCCATAGTCTTTCAATTTCTAATTGTGCCATTGACTATAAAATCGAAGTCTTTAATCTAAGTTAGTGTTTCAAAATCTAAGAATAAATGGAAGCTTAGCAGTTATATATCTCAGTGAGGATATAATCTCATGAGGAGATTTCTATCAAAAACATGTAGCTGTATTTCAGTCTACAGGTTGGGCCTGGGATTTCACTTTGTAAAGAAAATGTTTTGGCAGTAAAATCAAAACAGCCACTAAAACCCCCATGTTAGTCAGTTTATTAAAAATTATATTATTTTAATAAATCTCTCTGAATCCTCATACAATCTTTAATTCTTCTCACTTGGTCACTAGGGATCTGCTCTAGTAACCCATAGGGTTCATAACAGAAGAGGAATTGTATTTTTTTTGTCATAGTGAAAGCATATATGTTGATGAGCTAACAATGTTTTAGGAGTGAATGTATAGACTATAAAGAGTCACTTGTTTTTAAGCAAATGTAGCTCCTTTGATTAAAATGACTGGCTTTTTTTTTCCTAGAAAAGAAATACATGAGGACTCATGACGGATTTACAAGTAAATTCTACCAAACATTTATAGAGCAATTAATTCCAATTCTATAAAAACTATTTGAAAAAACAGGTGAGGAATTCTGCCAAATTCTTTTTATGACACCAATATGATGCTGATACCTAAACCAGGAAGAACCAAAACAGAAAGAAAAATTATGGACCAGTTTCCCTAATGAATATCGAAGCAAATTTTTTAAATAAAATATTAGCAAAGCAATTTATCTTTGGGTAATCCACCATGATCAAGTAAGATTTATATCAGGAATGGAGGGGTAGTTCCATGTTAGGAGAATGATCAGCGTAATTGGCCATATCAATTACAAAACACACAAACAGAAATTTTATGATTATCTCAATAGATGCTGGAAAAGCACTTGACAAAATTTCTATTAAAAACACTAGAAGGGGGCAGCTAGGTGGCACAGTGGATAGAGCTCTGGCCCTGGTGTCAGACACCTAATAATTACCTAGCTGTGTGGCCTTGGGCAAGTCACTTAACCCCATTGCCTTGTAAAAAAAACTAAAAAAACACTAGGAAAGCATAGAATAAATGGAGTCTTCCTTAAAATGATAAGCACTATCTATCTAAATCCATAAGAAAGGATTACATATAATGGGGATAAGTTGTAAGCATTCCCAATTAAGATAAGGGGTGAAACAAAGATGCCTATTATCCCCACTATTTTTTAATAACATTTAATAGAATAAATTAATCATTAATAGCAATAATAGAAATCATTAATAGAATTAATAGCAATAATAGAAGAAAAAGAAATTGAAGAAATTAAAATAGGCAATGAGAAAACACTCTCACTCTTTGTAGATGACATGATAGTATATTTAGAGAATCCTAGAGAAACAGCAAAAAACTACTTGAAGCAATTAACAGCTTTAGCAAAGTTGGAGGATATAAAATAAACCCACATAAATCATCAATGTTTATATCTATAGATAAATAGATAGAAAGACAGATAGATAGATAGATGTAGACATATATTACCAACAAAGCCCAGAAGCAAGAAATAGAAAGACAAATTCTGTTCAAAATAACTGCAGACAACATAAAATACTTGGGAGTCTACCTGTCAAGACAAACTTAGAAACTATTTGAATACAATTACAAAACACTTTTCACACAGAGTCAGTTATAAACAATTGGAAAAATATCAATTGCTTATGGGTGGGTTGGGCTAATGTAATAAAAATGAAAATTCTACCTAAATTAAATTAGTGATATACCAATCAAACTACCAAAAAATATTTAATAGAGCCAGAACAAAATAGTAATGAAAATTCATCTGGATGAACAAAAGTTCAAGAATATCAAAGTAAAGACTGAGAAATTGCCTTCTGTGGGGGGTGGGAGGAGAGAAGTAAGATTAGGGGAAAATTGTAAAACTCAAAATGAACAAAATCTTTAACAGCCAAAAAAAAAAAGAATATCAAGGTAATTAAAGAAAAAAGTGCAGTGACCTAATTATACCAGATCTAAAACTAGATCATAAATGAATGTTGAAAGCTATCTTTGCATTTAGTTGAAAAAATAAAATAATATTGAAAAAACAAAACAAATTTATATATATATATATATATATATATATATATATATATATATATATATATAACTGTGATGGAAAATATTGTTCTTCAAGAAATCATGAGTGGGGGGTGGCTAGGTGGCATAGTGGATAAAGCACCGGCCTTGGAGTCAGGAGTACCTGGGTTCAAATCCGGTCTCAGACACTTAATAATTACCTAGCTGTGTGGCCTTGGTCAAGCCACTTTAACCCCATTTGCCTTGCAAAAACCTAAAAAAAAAAAATCATGAGCAGGTAGATTTTAGAAAAACTTGAAAAGGTTTACATGTTGACTTTACTCAACATAACCAGGAAAACTAGATACAATAACTACAATAAGGTAAATAAAAAGAACACTAAAACTAAGCATAACTGTAATGTTTAATGATAATGATTCATCTAGAGGGATAGAATGGGGAGGTAGATTTTCTGTACAGGATGAGATCAGACATTGGTTTCCTTAACTGTTTTAACTTTGTTAAAAAAAAAAAAGAAAGTTTAGTTGTGCACAGTAATAGCACTATTGTACAATGATCTGCTGTGAATGAATTAGCTATCTTCAGCTTAATACATAGATTCAGAACAATTCTAAAGGACTCATGAGGAAAAATGCTTATCCCTCTCTAGAGAAAGAGATGATAATGTCTGAATGCAGAATGAAGCATACTATTTTTCACTTTATTTTTTCAAAGTTTTTTCCCTTCGGGTATCTTCTTTCACAATATGGAAATATGTTGCATAATTGCATATATATATATATATATATATAAAATCTATAACAAATTATTTACCATCTCGGGGATGAGAGAGGTGAAGAAGGGAGAGAGAAAATTTGGAACTCAAAACTGAAAAAAAGAATTATACTGTATTTACCTGTAATTGGGGGAAAATTAAATATTATTTAATAATAAATTTGAAAATTCATTTAATTAAACATCTAAGAACATTAATTTTGTTTCATTTTTGCAGGGTAATGGGGTTGATTGACTTGCCTAAGATCACACAGCTAGCTAGGTAATTATGTTTCTGAGGTTTGATTTGAACTCAGGACCTCCTAACTCCAGAAGTGATGCTCTACTCTTTATACTACCTAGCTGTTCCTAAGCACATTAATTTTTAAAATAAATTGATAAATATACATTTTTTAAAAATTCCCTATAGCTGGATGTGGTAGCCTATGGTCTGTACTGCTAGAAAAGTTGAGGGTGGTAAATCACTTGCGGTGGGAAATATATTGCCTATACCTGATATAATACTATATATCCTTCCACAAGCATGCGGACATATTTGTATCCTCCAAGGAGAATTTGGGAACAAGAATTGTTTTTGTCTATTTGTCATTTTGTCTATTTGACCCCCACCATTTAACAAAGGGCAAAGTAAGTTCTTAATTTTAAATACTTATAAATGGGGTGATAAAGATTCTGCAGGTGTGATGATAAAACATTTTTATCCCAGTCTCTTTAAGGTCCCTAAATTTATTTTCTTCCTGAGGCAGAAGTATGATCATAAACCTGGAGACCTGAAAGTCTTCCTCCAGAAAAATTATACTTACCAGAATGTGAGTGTTCCTTCCTCTATTCAGGAAGCTGGGTTCCCAGAAATAATACATATGGTTCCCCTCTCCATAGATACCATCTCTTATAGTTTGTGAGCCCCTGCCTTTCCATGGCTAGAGCCAAGAACTTAGAGTCTAGGGATTTTTCTTTCAGGTCATAAGGATGAGAACACATGCAGCTGCCCTGTATCTCTGCACCAAGATAGACATTAGTGGTTCTAATGGGGGAGACACGTGTTGGGACCCAGGACTATTTTTAGCTCTGCCCATCTTTCTGCTCCTAAAATGGAACAACAAAGACCAATTACATGATTTTTTTTGGTAGGCTACCAAAAAGAGTTTGTTTGAATCCACAAAAAGATTTTAATCAATTGATTAAAATAATAAGATAACATATTCAAACATTTGGGACAGAGTTAAAGCAATACCCAGAGGATAATTTAAGTCTCTGAAAACAATTGGCAGTTTTTTTCTCAGTTGGAAGAAAGGACTTTAGGATTATGAAAGGCAGAAGCAATATGGGATGGGGAAAGCTAGGGGATAAGAGGGGCCCTGAGTTTGCAAACATGGGCCAGTGAGTGGCAGTGGCATCCAGCTATGAGTAAAGGGCACTATTGCCTCAAACTGAATATAAGAATGGACAGTTGGAACTTTGTCTGGTTCACTGAGCTGCATGAGGAGTGATCTGCCTCGACAGAATTTTGCCATTTCTCTAATGTTGCTGCTCCTTGGACCGGATGAATTCAGTCTCTCTGCCCTCCTCTCTCCTTTCCCTGCTTTATAACTGCCTGGAAAACTGGCATTCCTTACCCTCCAGAACTGACTATCCTCTTTACATTCTGTTTATTTATTTATTTATTTATTCTATCAATGATGAGTTTTGTCTCTAGAAAAAGATAAGCTTATTTTCATCACATTCTGATCCACAGTGTGCTATTGTGTGGACCACACAACAGGAAAGGATAGAAAGGCCACTCTTTAACCAATAGCTCTAGAGATCATTATGAGCCTATCCTGAAGTTCCCCTGTTTAGAGACAAAAAGAGGAGCTTCATTAACAAAATAGGGAAAGAGAGGAGCAATGAACAAAATATGTAATGAAAAAGACTAGTGACCCTAAAACAAATGCAAAAGGAAGAAAATCTTGAAAACAGAAGAAAAAATAGAGAAATCTAAAAATAAATACAATGGAACACAAAACTAAGAGCTGTGTTTTATTTTGTTTTAAAAATTAGTGTGACAGGCTTTCTGATTAAGGTTGTACTGACTGTATAATAAGGGGGCCGAAGTATTAAAAACCCTGGGAGAGTAGAGTGTGTGAGAAAAGAGGAAGAAATCTGTGAACAATACAGACTGGAAGATGAAGTTTTTTCCTTTTTTTATTAAAGATTTTATTTTGAGTTTTACAATTTTTTTCCCCAATCTCACTTCCCTCCCCCCCCACCCCCCCACAGAAAGCAATTTGTCAGTCTTTACATTGTTTCTGTGTTGCATATTGGTCCAAATTGAGTGTGATGAGAGAGAAATCATAGACAAAGTCTTTTCTACTGAGACACTTTAAAAATCTCTTTGGAGAGGGACACAAGGGAGAGTGGGTTGAGAGCTGGAGAAAGAGAGAGAGAGAAAGAAAATGAAAAAAAGGCAGAAGAGAGAAAGAGAAAAAGAGAGGAAACAGGAAGATAAGTTTGGAAAAGGGTGTTTTCCTAGAGACTGACTAAACTTTGTAGCTTGAACCTTTCTTTGGTATGTAGTTTGTATATTAAAAGAATACAAGAGAAAGTGAATGAATTCTGACTTCTCTGAGAAAGTGATAACTAATAACTGAATTGACAACATTATTTCTCCCTTTTGTTCTATTGTCACATGCAATTGGTAATAGGTAGGGTTTTGTACTAAAAAAAATTTTGCTATTTTAAATTTTGCTTATTGATTATAATTAAAAATAAAGATGATAATATAATTTACATATTGGGTTTGTGTTTTTGCAATAGAATGTGTTCAGAGTGGAGGGAACACACACACACACACACACACACACACACACACACACACACACATAAATTGACATAAATTGATTATACTTCATTCACTTGACTGGGAGATAACCCAAACTGGCAATCAAATTTTATAACAGCTTAAAATATTTTATAATTTTTTTTAAGTTTTTCTATTACTTCCTTTAACTTTGTAGATAAAGAACACATAGATAGACCTTTGCTCTAGACAAAAACCTTTATAAACTAATATTATTTTCCAGTAGACTGGTCACTTTGCATGAGGAGCTTCTGGGTTGCCCTCTCCATAGATACCATCTTTTAGAAATGCAAAAAGGGGAGGGAAAAGTAGTTACCTCAAGGGTCACACTCTGGACTTACCCCAGTGGGTGGAGGAAGGAGAACCAAGTCCTCCCCCATAAGAAGGAGCATGAAAAGTGCTCTTCATTCAAATTTTCCTCCATGGTGACCTCCTCAAGGAAATCTTAATAAATTGGTATAATTAGGAGTAGCTAGGTGGTCTAGTAGATAAAGCACTGGCTCTGGAGACAGGAAGACCTGAGTTCAACAATTACCTAGCTGTGTGTCCCTGGGCAAGTCACTTAGCCCCATTGCCTTGCAAAAACCAAAGGGGAAAAAATGGTATAATTAGTTAATCTGCAAAGAAAGATAAGAAATCATATCATCCAATTGAAAATATAGTCATATCCCAAAAAGATTCACCATTCTGGAAACTGACCAACTACTTATCTTATTTAGATAATAAGGAGCCACTAACAGTTTCTGGAAAGGGTCAGATCTGTGCAACAGAGAAATTATTTTCACAGCTGAGTGAAGAATGGATTTGAAGAGGGAAAAACAAGAGACAGGGAATCCTAAAAAACATCCAGGTAATAGGATAGCTATGTGATGCGGCAGATAGAGAGAGTGCCAGGACTGGAGTCAGGAAGAGCTAAGAACCTCAGACACTTACTAGTTGTGTGACTGTGGGCAAGTCATTTAATACCTAATTGCCTCAGTTCCTCATCTGTCCCATGGGGATATACTGGAGAAGAAGATGGCAAGCCACTCTGTATTTTTGCCAAGATAAAACTGAATACTCAAGAACACAGAAAAAGGTAATAAGGTAATAAGGGTTTGCACTAGGGTAACAGCAATGAGTAAAGACTATTCAAGATAATGTATCTCTAATTGAGGTAGAATTCTCAGGATTTGACTTTTTTTTTAACTTAGATCTTTAAAATTTTATTTTTTCCAATTACACATCAAAATAATTTTCAACATTCATTTTTTGGTAAGATTTTGAGTTCCAGGGCAGCTAGGTAGTGCAGCGGATAAAGCACAGGCCCTGGAGTCGGGGGGACCTGAGTTCAAATTCGGTCTCAGACCTTTAATAATTACCTAGTTATCTGACCTTAGGCAAGTCAATTACCCCAAGTGCCTTAAATAAAATAATTTTTTTTTAAAAAGGATTTTAAGTTCCACATTTTTCTCCCTCCCATACTTCCCTTCCCTCTCCCCCGACAGTGAGTAATCTGATATAGGTTATACCAAGTACAATCATGCTTAACATATATCCATATTAGTCATGCTGTGTAAGAAGAATCAAAATAAAAGGAAAAAAACATGAGAAATTTTTTTTTTTAATTTAGGAGCACTCACTTTCTGAAAGCATGATAAACCCAAAATACAGAAAGAGATATATTTTTCAGATAGGATTGAAATGGGAATTTATTTTGCCAGAATTTGTAGACACATATTGAAATATTTTTGTTGTTTTTTTTTTATCTAAACATAGAGGAGGGGAAAGATTAATTTAAAACACTTTCTGTATGGGAAAAAAAGTTCAACTAAAAACAAAAGTCAACAAAAAGTAAAATAATAATGTGAAGTTGGGAAGAGAAGAAGGGTTTAGGAGGAAGATGAATTTTGTTTTCAACTGTGTGTGTGTGTGTGTGTGTGTGTGTGTGTGTGTGTGTGTGAAGCACCTATAGAACACCCTAAAGGAGATGTCTAGTAAGCACTTAGAAATTTTTGACTTGAATATTTAGATTAAAAGACACAGGCATACAATTGATACTTAAAGTCATAGGAATGGTTACATAGAGATGACAATTAAAGCCATGTGAAACCATAAGAAGAGAACAATGGAGATAGTCTTGGGAGGTACCGAGGGCTAAAAAAAAACCCTAAAAGAAAGATTTAAAATCGTCAGATTAAGCATTCATTAATGAATTCAAAATTCTTAGTTCTTTCTCTGGATGGAGATAGCATTTTCCATCACAAGTCTTTTGGAATGTCTTTGGTCATGTATTGTTGAGAAGAGCTAAGTCTAGCACAGTTGATAATCATAATGTTGCTGTTCCAGCAACTATTTTCAAGAGACAAAGTGAGAATACTTTGAGGAGTCTGACCCTTGTACCTCTAGATAAGATAAAGTCTGAGGTTGGAAAGAATGATTGGACTATAAGACTAAAAGTCTTTCCCCAGTAGAGGGAATAATGGTTAAAGGATATGAAGACTTTTTTTTAAAGGAAGAAATTCAATTTATCAATAATCATATGAAAAAATGTTAAAAATCACTAATAATTAGAGAAATGCAAATGAAAGAGGTTCTTTAAAAAAAAGAGGAAAATAACATGTTAGAGGGGCTGTTGATGAAACTGTAAATTGGTGTAGCCTTTCTGGAAAGCAATTTGAAAACTCTACTCAGAAAGTTACCCTCTTTTGTATATACCCTTGTATATACTCTCTGACCCAGTATATCACTACTAGGCCCATACCACAAAGAACTCAAAGAAGAAAATTATCTATATGTATGTATTGATCCTTAAGCATATGCCTACATATATGTACATATACACACATGTTTGTATTATAATATCCAAAACGGTAATAAATGAGCCTCTTATTTGGAAACTGCTAAATAAATTGCAGTGCATAAATATAATGCAATATCATAGTGCTATAAGAAAAGATGAAATGGACAATTTCAGTGGACACTGGGAATGTTTCTATCAACTCACGCATAGTGAAAAGAACAACTTAAACAATGATAGAAATGTAGAGAAAAAAACTATAGAAACTCTATAGAGAGAAAAACCATAGAACTCTGATCAATGCAATAATAAGACTCACATCCCCCAAAATGGAAATGAGACAATCACTCACTTTCTGAAAATAAGATAAATCCAAAATACAGACATATATTTTTCAGATATAACTAATATGGAAATTTATTTTGCTAGAATCTGTAGTCACATAATTGAAATATTTTTGTTGTTTTTTTATCTAAGCATAGAGGAGGGGAAAATTAATTTAAAGCACTTGTTATATGAAAAAGTTTAACTAAAAACAAAAGGCAACAAAAAAGTAAAATAATAATATGAAGTTGGGAAGAGAAGAAGGGTTTAGGAGGAAGATGAGGGTTTTTTTTCAACATAGTGTGTGTGAAGCATCTATAGAACACCCTGAAGGAGATATCTACTAAGCACTCAGAAATTTCGACTTGAATATTTAGATTAGAAGATATAGGTATACAACTGACAATTAAAGTCATAGAAATGGCTACAAAAAGATGACAATTAAAGCCATGTGAAACTATAAGAAGAGAACCATGGAGATAGTCTTGGGAGGTACCAAGGGAAAAAAAAAAACAAAAAAGAAAGATTTTACATTGTCAGATTAAGCAGAAAACTCCTTTCCATTAGCCAGAACTAGTTCTCTCTTTAATCCATAACCAGATTCTCTTCTGCCAGAGTTCTCCATACTTGAAGCAACTTACTTTCAGGGACAGTTGTCTTTTTGCAATTTGATGACTTTAATTTTGCAATTTGGTGTGAGATGAACAGCAATGAGGGAGAACCTAGATTGCAAGAGATTGAGAATTAAGTATATGACAAGAAATTGGAATCAGTAGATATAGTCACATAGACTGTCTTTGGAAATGTGGAGTGTAAATCCTTAAAGATGAGATATGAGAAGTACAAATAATTGTGATTTTCATTAATTAATTGAATTAATGAATAGAAACAAGACAAACATCTGAGTACACAAAAAAGTTATATTTCCCCATGTTCCCCCCCTCTTAGTAGGAAATCTTCCTCTCCAATCCCAACTGACCTGTACAATTTCTGTGACTTAAAGTACTTTTTAAGTATGGTTCCAGTTAAGAGCAATTGATTTCCCTGTTTTGAAATTCCCCCCTCCATTAGTCCTCCATCTCATTGCTTAGGCTGTGTGTGTGTGTGTGTGTGTGTGTGTGTGTGTGTGTGTGTGTATGTGTATATATATATATATATATACATATATATATATGTATATATATATATATATATATATATATATATATATATATATATATATATCCCAGATGGCACCGTCAAGCAAAGTAGTCTGAACCAGAGGACCTACTAGAAGGTGTTTAGGAATTCTGCGTGTAGGTTGAGTTTTCCTAGCAAATCACTATCCCTTGATTTACTTTTTTTTCTAATTCCAGTACATTCTACTTTCTCAAGAAGAAGGACAAAAATGTCTCTTTTACTCACCTAAATTCCTCCTGTTTCCTGTGGGTTTTTAATCAACTTGCCATTGAAAAAGAAAAAAATCTTAACCTTTCTCTACTTCAGGTTTCCCATCTAAAAAACGAAGGGGTTGAACTTGATGACTTCTAGGTTGCCTTCTAGGTTTCCTTCCTATAATTATATATTCTGTATAATCTGTTCTTAGGTCTGAGCTGCTTGATGCTCTGGGCTAATTATAGATATCATTAGAACCCTGGCTTCTAACAGGGAACTATTCTGTGGGTTGTCTCTATGTTCAATACAGGAAAGATGATGCCTCTGTGTTTAGTCCTCTCCCTTTGATTGAACTGGTCCTAAACAAGTCTGTCTTCTTCCTTGTAAATATAATTTTCTTGATCAATGTTGGAGGGGTTGTGGGAAGATTGGGTCATTAATGCACTGTTGGTGGAGATGGGAATTAATTCAACCATTCTAGAGAGTAACATGGAACTATGCCCAAAGAGCAATAAAATTGACCCAGGCAATACCAATACTAGATCTATATCCAAAAGAAATCATTAAATAATAGGAAAATCCCACATATTCAAAAATATTTACAGCAGCTCTTTTTTAGTGACAAAGAATCAGAAAATGAGGGATGTCCATCAATTGGGGAATGCCTGAAAAAGTTATGGTATATGAATGTTATGGAGTACTATTATTCTATAAGAAACAATGAATGGTTGGACTTTAGAGAAGTAAGAGTGGGGAAGGAAAGGAGGGTGTTATAAAAATGTGTAACATAAATATGGAAGTGGATAAATGTTGAAAAACTTTCATAACATGCAATTGGAAAAATAAAATAAAATCAATAAAAAAGAAAATATAATTTTCTGTTCCAGTGTCTACTTCAGAGCATCTTTAGTCTCTTTTGTCTAGAGTCCTCTGAGGTAAATTGTCCATCACTTTTCTCCTCCTATTCTTCAGAAAGACCAACTATAGGTAAAAAGTAGGTGTGGTTAATTGCCCTTATGAGATCCCCATTAATATTTGTGGTTAATCTAAAAATATTGTTGTCTGGTTGTCCAGCAAGTTGTCCAAGTCTCTCCCCAATTAAGCATGGAATAGTTAAAGCACCGAAGATTTTCGGCAGAACTGTCTCCTTACTGAAGGTCTTGACCGTAATCTTGGGTATCCTACTACCATTCTTGGTCAGAGTTCTTTTAAACTGAAGTCTCAGCTGGTAGGCAGACTTCTATCAGACTCTCCCAGACTAAAGATATAGTAGTGAAGAGATCTAGCATTTGCCCCTTTTCTAAGATTCCAAAGCACAAGTCAAGGAGGAAATGTGATTCTCACCTAAAAATCAGCAAATGATATGACATTGTATAGTAATACTAGCAGTATACCCATGTTGACTTTTACTTAGACCTATTCTCAGTATTCCTAATATATATGCAATATACAGTTGAGATGATACAACATGGGACTTCTTAAAGATGGTAAGATGTGGTTTGGGACTTCCTACCTACCAAAGCTATCATTTCTTTGAGTAATCTACTGGTAAAGTTTCTGTCTTTTGGTCAGAATGAATCCTGGCAAGGAATCTATGCACTGAGAAATACTTTTTTTCACAACACTTTAGCAACTGTGGTGACTGCCACACCCATTTGAGAATATACTTATTTACATATCTGGTAAAATTATCAATCACTACTCCAAGAGAAGTCTTCAGAGAAAACTGACAGGTGGTCTGAAAGGCAAGAGGAAAAACAGGAGACTGTGATGAAACAAAAACTTAGAGAGAGACAATATTAAGGAGGAGAGGGTGTTCAATAGTGTCAAAGGTTGCAGAAGTCAAAGAGAATGAGGACCGAATAAGGTTACTGGATTTGGCAATTAGGACATCATTTGTAACTTTGGAGAAAGTATGGAATGATAAGGGATTAAGAGAGTGAGAAGAGAGATAGTGGAGGCACCTATTGTAAATGACCTTTTCAAGTTTAACTACAAACAACAGAAGAAACATACAATGATATTTAGCAGGGATGAAAGAAAGTGAGGGTTTTTTTTCCCAGGATCAGGAAGACATGGGCATGTTTACAGGCAATAGAAAATGAGACTGTAGATGGGAGAGATTGAAAATAAGTGATAGAATGAGCGTGACAGAAAGGGCAATTTCCTGGAGGAGATGGGACGGAATGAGATTGCTTTAATTGGTAGAGAGGTTAGTCTTGGTTAGGAGTAAGGTCACCTCATCATGGGAGAAAAGGGTGAAGGAGAAGATAGTGGTGGAAGGTATCTGAATAATAAGAGATAAAGGAGTTCTTTGCAAATGACTTAATTTTTTTCCTAAAAGTTATGAAGCTAGGTTCTCAGTTGGAAAGGCAGAAGGAAGGGGAGCCATAGGAGATTTGAGGAGGGATGTAAAGGTTTGTAAGAGCTGTTATGGAGTATATAATAGTGAGTTGATAAAGGGAGGTCAAGTAAGATTGCAGTAGAACCAATGAGGGCCTCATTGAGGTTGTGTAATATAAATTTGTAGTGGAACTAGTCAGAACAGTTGTGTGATTTTCTCCGCCATGGTTTAGCACTATATGGGTTAGGAACAAAGGTGGTGAATGGTGGGAATGATCTTTGGCAAGGCATAATTGATGACATAAAAGGGTTAGGAATCATGAGGAGGAGAGTGTATTAGTTCACCAAGGGGTCAAGATAGGGAAAAGAGGAGAGAGTAACTAGTGCAGGGGAGATGGCCTAGAGAGAATTGAAGGATCAAGGATTGGAGGTCTTTGGTGAGGACAGAAAATAGTTTTGTCAGGGAAGGCAGAGGGCCAATTGGTTGGATTAGGGGATTTCAGAATTCTTGAACATAGTGGTAGTATATTTGTAGGTAATGGTAAAATCAAGTATGTGACCATCTTTGTGAGTAACTGAGGTGGAGTAGAGGAAGATCTCATGGGACATGAGTGGGTTAAGAAACTGAATGGTTAAGCTGTCTGAGGGAATGTCAACATATATATTTAAGTCTCCCAGTATGAGGGAGTCTCAGTATGAAAGCAGGAATTGGGGAGGAAAGAAAAATTGTGAGTCTTATAACTAATTAAAGAAGGAAGAAGTTCCGTTCACAAATGGCTACCAGGATTTTGATTAGGTGATAGATATTCACAGCATGAACTTCAAAGGAAGAAAAGTGACTGATGGAGATAAGAAGAGAATTTGGAAGTGACAATGGGGAGCAAGAAGTAGTGACCAATGAGTTAAGGAGAATGACTAAAGGTATAGCTAGAACTAGAAAAGATGGCCAGAGAGGCTCATCTGAGGGAGCCAGGTTTCAGTAATAATAGTAGATTGAATAAATGGGAAGAGGGAAAGTTTTAGGATGAAGGGATATTTGCCACTTGTGGAATTGGCATGCCACCGGACACAATGGAAGGCTTGAGTGGCTTTTGGTTGAAATTTTGGAATAGGAGGGTTGAGATGATTGGGAATAAAGAATCAGGAGGTGGATGAAGGGCAATAAGGTTTGGATAATGATCTAAAGAAGTTCAGAGCCCCTGGGAAGAAAAAGGTATAAACAAGTGTTAGAATGCTTATAATTGAGTGAAGAGTGACACAATTTAGAAACTTATAACTTAACATTAACATAAAACAATCTCACAGACTTAAAACAAGCACAAAATAATATGTATTTATAATCCAATGACATTAATTCAATTGAATGTATCTCCAAATTGGTCACATGAAAAAACCATTCCACTAATCTACTTACATTGACATTCTCTACTAATTTAATTCAGAAATCTGTACTATATATATAAAATAGTTATCATGTTTGCTATCACAGCTCCAAAAGTGTGAAGTTACTAATCAGAGCATATATCAATAGTGTCATCAATAATTTTCCCCAATTAATTTATGTCTTCCCAAAGGAGGTTGAAGACAAAGGCAGTATGAAATGGGAAGCACCCGGTCAGAGAGTCAGATGGGAGGCCCTCCTTCCGCTTCCTCCAAAGAGTAGAGATTAAGCAAGAAAAGGGGTACAGCAAGAAATGAAGTAAAACTTGCACAGCAAGAAAAAGAAGTCCTATTCCTCAACAACTTTCCTCTTCTTCCATTAAGGAACAGGTGCAGCAGGAGATAGAAAGCCTGAGGTCAAAAGGCAGGTTGCTCTTCTTTGCAGCACAGGTTCTCCAAATTCCAGGAGGAAAACTAGGCTGGCAGCAGGAGGTAGAAGATGTCTTATATTGGCACAGAGGTTGTTGTTTTGGGATGGATAGAAAATATCAAACCTCGTCCTGTTCTCCTTCCCTCTGAGAACAAGTTTCATTCCAGTGCAAGGAAAGTCCTTTGGATCAGAGTTTGCAGTTATCCTGATAGCATTTTGAACAGATTGGAGTTGAATTCAATCTGTAACCACAATTCTAGGATGGTGGGTCTGGATATACCAGAACTTCAATGTTTTCCTTCCTGTTGATGCTTTTTTCTTTAGTAAGTCTCCAACGTATTCTAATATATCCCACAATGTTAGTCTTTATATCTTAGTTAATCAAGTCCCAGTCGTTTTATAAGTGTAGTATATATGTTCTGGCTCACTCTAAAAATCAGGCCTGCCACACCTGTAGTATCATGAGGGGGTTTGTGGCTTTTTCTTCTCTACTGAGATCAGTTTGAGCCCCCAACCATCTGTGTTCCCTCCCTTTGTTAGGGGTCAGTGACTCCTCTCCAGTTCCATTTAGTGGCTGAAGACTGAGTACATTTTACAAAGGTATATTTATTTCAAAGATATAACAAAAAGATGGTACAAATAATTTTCTTTCAACATCTCAGGAGTATTCTCTCCCTTAATACCAATCACCTCAGTCTCTGGAGGGAATAGGCTCAAAGCTTAGCTTTGTTTCCACAAAGTATAGGTCCCACCAAGTTTACCTTCAAAGGCAACCTCTCAGCCAATTGAATCCTTCTCTCACCTAGTGCTGGGCTAGGGTCCCATAGGTCATTCCTCAGGGTGACTCCTTACTCCCCAGCAAAATGATGCTAAACTAGCTCTGGAACTCAGACTCTGGAATGTTGGGATGGTAGAGCATCCTCATGATCCTTATGATGGGTTTGTGACTTTTCTTCTCTCCTACCATCAGTTTGATTCCCTCACACAGGTTATAGGTTACAAAACTCTTCAACTGAAAGCAAAAAAACCCAGTCACAAAGTCACCTCCATGGAGCCATATGGCTTTAGAGGGGAGAAGGTCTCATGGCCTCTTCTCTTATTGCACTGGATAGATCAAATGAAGGAGTCCCTCATTCAGTGACTGACCTCAGAATCCATCAAAGAGATTTTTCTTAAACACATGGTTATATGACTAGAACCAGTACAGAATGTCTACACACGTTCTACAATCCCTCCAAATCACTTTCCCTAAATATCATTGTGATATGTTATATGTGTGTTTATGTGAAACACATTTCTATATTAATCACATTGTAAAAGAAGATATAGATCCAAGGAGTGAAAAAAACATAAAAAAAGAAAGTAAAAAAATAGTATCCTTCAAGCTGCATTCTGACTCTATAAATTCTTTCTCTGGAGGTGAATATCATCAATTCAAGTCTTTTCAGATTATTTCTGTAATCAGTCTGCTTATCATTTCCTGTTACACAATAGAATTCTATTATAATCATATACCACAATTTGTATAGTCATTCTCCAGTTGGTGGGTATTCCCTCAATTTCCAATTCCAATTCTTTGCCTCCACAAAAAAAAAAGTTGCAACAAATATATTTTTGTTCTTTTTTTAATTTCTTTTTTTTGCTTTTTTAGGTTTTTGCAAGGCAAATGGGGTTAAGTGGCTTGCCCAAGACCACACAGCTAGGTAATTATTAAGTGTCTGAAGCTGGATTTGAACTCAGGTACTCCTGACTCCAGGGCCAGTGCTCTATCCACTGGGCCACCTAGCCACCCCTGTTCTTTTTTTTTTAAAGAAATATTTTATTTATTTTGAGTTTTACAATTTTCCCCCATTCTTGCTTTCCTCCCCCCACCCCCCTCAGAAGGCATTCTGTTAGTGTTTACATTGGTTCCATGTGATACACTGATCTCAGTTGAATGTGATGACAGAGAAATCCTATCCTTAAGGAAGAAAAATAAAGCATGAGATAGTAAAATTACATAATAATATGATGCTTTTTCCCCTAATTTGAAAGTAATAGTCTTTGGTCTTTGTTCAAAGTCCATAATTCTTTCTCTGGATACAGATGGTATTCTCCATTGCAGATAGCTCAAAATTGTCCCTGGTTGTTGCACTGAAGGGATGAGCAAATCCATCAGGGTTGATCATCACCCCCATGTTGTTGTTAGGGTGTACGGTGTTTTTCTGGTTCTGCTCATCTCACTCAGCATCAGTTCATGCAAATCCCTCCAGGCTTCCCTGAAATCCCGTCCCTCCTGGTTTCTAATAGAACAATAGTTTTCCATGGCATACATATACCACAGTTTGTTAAGCCATTCCCCAATTGAAGGACATTCACTTAATTTACAATTTTTTGCCACCACAAACAGGACTGCTATAAATATTTTTGTACAAGTAATGTTTTTACCCTTTTTTATCATCTCTTCAGGGTATAGTGGTATTGCTGGATCAAAGGGTGTGGGGGTCCAGCCTCCGCGGGGTCCTTGGAACCTGACAGGAGGGATAGAGTCAGCAAAATGAGTTGAGTCAACACAGGGGTTAAAGGCAGGAGCAGGTTGACTGACTGCTGCTCAGATTTATTTTTATAGCAAGCAAGCTAAGATCATTTCCTTGGTTACAAAAGTTTATAATTTTCATTATCAATCATATAGTTCATATGGTAACAAGTTTAATCATGTAGTTCATGTGGTTATAAGTTTCATTATCAATCATGTAGTTAATTAGTTTTTTTATCCCTACTCAGACCATGATGACCTCAACCTGTCTGTTACCTAGTTTGTTGCTGCATGTAAAGTTATTCATTAAGCGGGGTCTCTCCTAATAATAATCTTCTGATACAATTTGCTTAATGGAATGTTTTTTATGTTTCTATGCCACATATGTAATAGTTTTCGATATTCTCCCTTGACAACCTACAGTGAGGGCAGTTATGTTTGTCCACCCATCCGTTGACTCCTTCAAAAACCAATTTTCCTTTCAGGCCTTGTTGGTAGATGCCACGGTTTCTATGACTTTTTATTCTTTCCCAATAAACTTAGGCTGCTGGGGTTCACATATCAGTCACCTGTAGAAACTGTTTTCTCACCCTCTTTTTCATATATTCCTGTGTGTGATAAGGGGGGGTGGCAAAACTATTAATTTCCCTGGAATTGTATCTGACCCATCTTGTATCTGTTTTCCCTGTTTATATTCTGACATCTCCTTGGAATTCCCAGTGCTGGGTTTTCCAGAGACTTCATAATGTTGAAGCCTTTTGTATGCCTCGGGGAGAGGCAGTCCTGTTAAATCTGGACAGAGTTTACAATCTGCTTTATTCACGGAATTTCTCTGGAATCCTTCTTTTATAGTCATTCCACTATTAGGATGAGTAAGTTTTACAATCAATATTAGTCCTACAAATATTGGTATACATGGAAGATATATATATATATATATATATATATATATATCTATATCTATATATATATATATATATATATATATATATATATATATATAGAGAGAGAGAGAGAGAGAGAGAGAGAGAGAGAGAGAGAAGAATGAAATGTTCCATCAGGCAGTGTGACTGCCTTGAGTCTTCTTGCCACAACCGTGTCAAGCAGCTTAGAGACCCTGGCTCCCAACAAAAGGCTATGCACATTTTGCAACAAATATTTTTTGTACAAATAGGTCCTTAATTCATACCTTTACCAACAATGCATTAGTATTCTAGTTTCCCAATATCTGCTTCAACATTTATCATTTTTCTTTTTCCGTCATACTACTCAATGTGTGAAAAGGTATCATTTGCATTTCTCTAATCAATAGTCTCTATAATCTATAGTCATTTTAATGACTATAGATAGCTTTAATTTCTTCATCTGAAAACTGTTTTTATCATATCCTTTGACCATTTATCATTTGAGGAATATCTTTATTTTAATAAATAATTTTTATTTTAATAATTTCAAAGGAGAAAGAAAAAAGTAAGCATATAAACACATATATATTCATTTGTAAATGATGTATTCAATGTTTAAAGTAGGATTGATATCTTCTCATTTCTTCTTGGGGTCAAGTTTGGTCATTATAATTTTGCCACATTCAATTTCAACTGTTTTCTTGTTAAACTGTTGTTGTCACTATTAATATTATTTTCCTGGTTTTGCCTTTTTCATTTTGTAACATTTTATATATCTTTCCATTCATTATATTCACTCTTTTTTCTTTGTTGTTCAATCCTTTCAGTTATATTTGACTCTTTTTGTCCTCATTTGGGATTTTCTCATTAAAGATAAAGTGATTTGTCATTTCCTTTCCCAGCTTATTTTACAGTTGAAGAAATTGAGACAAACAGGTTAAGTGACTTCTCCAGGATTACAGGGCTTTTGTCTGAGGCTAGATTTGAACTCGTGAAGATGAGTGTCCCTGACTCTGGGTCCTGTATGCATGTGCCTCAGTTTGTTTAGCTACTCCTCAATTAATGACCAGATAGGTGGAGATAGAGTGCTTAACTGGGCAAAGAAGTCCTGAGATTATATGTGGCCTCAGAATTTGTCTGCTGTGTGATACTGGGCAAGTCATTTAATTTCTGCCTGTCTTAGGTTTCTCATCTGTAAAATGGGGATAATGATACCTGCTTCCCAGGGTTGTTATAAGGATAATAAGAAATAATATTTGTAAAACTGTTTTACAAACCTTAAAAGCTATCATCTACGTTGTCTCCAGTTCTTAGTTACTATAAGAAGTGCTGCTATAAACACTTTGTTGAATATGAAGGCTTTTCTTTTGTCTTTTTTTTATTGGCCTCCTTGTAGAATTTTTCACATTTTAAAATAATTACTATTTTTTTTATTCACCATGTTTCATCCTAAGATCTGGAATTTCTATCTCAGAAACATCACAATATTTTTCAAGCAAGTTATACTCCACCTGTTTAATAAATTAAACCATGTTAATATTCAAAGATTAAAACAATTATCTAAATACCCAAATATTTTAAATTTTACCAGGGATGCAATAAAGGAATGCTCTAAGCAAGTGATTCCTAGTAGAGAAGCAGTAAACAAATATGCAATTTAGCAGTAATGTAACAATAACAACACTTAAATCATAAATCACCAATTGATAACTAGACAATTCAAGGTTCTGAATTCTTGTCTCTTATATGGGTTGGTCTCTGCTCTCTCTTCTGCTTCCATTGCTTCCTCTTGTCTTTTACCCACAAGCTCCTTTACCAAAAACTAGTAGTTTAGGATGATGCTGGCCCACTCTGACCAGTACTTTGAGTGCTTGCCGCAAAGTCTCTTGAATCTCTCGTTTATGGGAAATAGGCAAAGGCAAATCACTTGTAGAAATTATTTCAGCTGGGGGATAGCTAGATGGCACAGTGGATAGAGCACCGGCTCTGGAGTCAGGAGTACCTCAGTTCAAATCTGGACTCAAACACTTAATATTTACCTAGCTGTGTGGCCTTGGGCAAGCCACTTAACCCTATTACTTTGTAAAAACTAAAAAAAAAAAAATTATTTCAGTTGATAGAGAATATATTTTTAAGTTAAGATGTCATTGTTTTGACACCCTTTCCTAAGAAAAAGGCATTGAGCTCAATTAAGAAATATCAAAAATGAAGCTCAAGATCAAATTCATTGATTTCATAATTATCATCATCTAGATCTCTTCTTTGATGAACGTGCCATCCAGGCTTTTAGAGCCAAGGAAATAATAAGATCTAGAGAAACATAGGGACATGGTGCCAGCTTCTTACTGGTATCTCCTAGTAGCTCAGTATCTAAGGTTAAAGAGAACAAAGGTTGACAAACAAGGGAAGAAGCTCAAGTATATCAATACTGAGCTTCTACAAGTTCTTTTGGAGTCTTATCTGAAAGTCCTCTCTCATTCTCCCACCCACACTTGCCTTGTATCAGACAAATAATGGGGTTATTTGATATGGTTCACCAGCACTGACAGTAGCACAGACTTTCATGGAGTCATAGAATTTGTTTTTAATTTTCTTTTTTACTATGTACCATGTCAAGAACATGAATATATCAATATACAAACAAAAAATAGAAAAAGGGGACTATATGTGAAATGGTGAACTTTCACTATGTACAGTTGATTTTTTGAGGAGGAGTGGGTTAAAGTCTATCACTTCTGGACTTCTGGAAAATGGAGTCTTGGCTGCCAGGTCTGAATCATCAGTAATAGATTGAGTCTTCCAAGTTGTTGTTCAGGGTCTCATAAGACTGAATTTTGAAGGTGGCTCTTTAGGGTCTTGCTGAGTTTTCCTTGTTTTCATTTTGACCTTTCAAACCTCCCAAGCTTGAATGGCTAGTCCATTTCATCTCTGATACTCCTTTACCTAAGAACAGGAAAAAAACAGATATGACAGACAGAAGCAACAGTAAAATCATAAACTTAAGGGTCAAGTTCTTTTTGTCCAACTATAAGCATATCCCACTTCTGCATCTCAGCCCCACTGGTCTTTTGCCTCTATCTCATGATCTCTTCCTCTCTGAATCTCCATGAGGAAGTTCCCTTACTGTCCATCATGCTTGCTTTCTTCAGACTCTGACTAGCCCATGAAGGCCCAGACCACCTCTTCATCTCTGCCCTGCAGCCTTCTTCTTATGGTGGAAACATCTCTACCCAACACCCTCTTCCTCTCATTGACAGGTTCCACTCCAGCTCTTCTTTTGAATAAGCACCCACACCAGCCATCAGATTCTCTTCAGACCCAGTCCAGGCCATGAGATTCCTGCCCACTTTCTCTAGGATGTGAGCAGAGATTTCCTTCCTTTTTATTGGATTTATATTTCTAGAGTTTATCAAAATGCCTGGCACATGCCTAAGAAATGCTCCTTCAATCTAGTTCTACAGTTATCTTACTTGAATATCTATAGGAAACGAAGTAAAATAAGAGAGGCTCCCTTTGGCTGTCCAATGACTTTTAGTTCCTTTTTAATGCATATCCATTTTGAGGTCATCAATCAACTAAAAATCTGTTTCTTCAAGGCATAATTATTTTTCTTCTTGAATTATTTTTTTTTAGGTTTTTGCAAGGCAAATGGGGTTAAGTGGCTTGCCCAAGGCCACACAGCTAGGTAATTATTAAGTGTCTGAGACCGGATTTGAACCCAGGTACTCCTGACTCCAGGGCCCATGCTTTATCCACTGCGCCACCTAGCCACCCCTTGAATTATTTTCTATTGCCATTTAGAAAAAAGTCTCAAAATTGTTTGTAGACCAGAAAAATATATGCATCTATTTTGAAACCCATGTATCAATTACACCAGCCAAGCATGCTATGCATGCTCATAAGAGTTGAGTTTGGCCAGTCCTATGTTTCACTCTCCCTTTTTGTTTAAAAAAAAAAAATTGCCATCCTGGACAAATTTCTAGAGTGTGATTTAAAAACATTGTCTATGTCCCCAGAACTGAAAGTATGTTGATTTGCTTGTTGACCATATAGTTGATTATTCACTTGTCAATGTGTATTGGGGAAGGCATCAGCCATTCCCTGATATTTGTCACATACTCAAGTCATCCCTAACCCATCAGTTACTGGAAATGGTCACATTCTTGATCCCTTGGGGATGAACTGAGATGCAAGGGTCCAACCACTTTTGAATCCAACCACTTTATCTCATTATAAAGGTTACCATCAAAAACTACCTAGATCTTAATACCTTAATAAAATTGCTTTTAATTTTTGTGGCCAGGTTAGTGACACAGTGGATAAAGAGCCAGGTCTGTAGTCAGGGAAACTCATCTTCTGGGTTCAAATCTAGTCTCAGATAGTTAGTTATTAACTGTGTGATCCTAGGGGCAAGTAACTCCCTGTTTGCCTCAGTTTCCTCATCTATAAAATCACCTGGAGAAATAAGCAGACCACTCCAAATATCTTTGGTTGAGAAAATCCCAAATGGGATCATAAAATGTCAGACAGGACTGAAAAGGATTGAAAAAATTCTCTTTTCTTGAGTTTTGCCTCATTAATAAGAGTAAAAACTCAAAGAAAAAATTTTCCTTTCAATACTAGTAGAGAACAGTTTTCTGAAGTCCTAAAAGGCATAATTATTTTTCTTCTTGAATTATTTTCTATTGCCATTTAGAAAAAAAAAGTCTTCAAATAGTCAAGATGGATATAAAGAAAATAATTGATGAGGACATAAAGAAACTGTCAGGTCTCTCAAAACTGGGAAAGGATAGATAGTGGTCAAGGTGGTGGTTTGATTTGTATGGAACAAGCTGCTTGCTCTCTATCCCTCAAAGGGACTATTCTTCCCATCATGCTGGTATGTATATACTGCATGTTGATAGCAGATAGTTGTTAACTGATAGGAATGATGGTAGTGAGAGTTGGACTGGAAGCAGAATAGGTGGCACCCAACCAATCTAGCATACTGGAAGTCACATAGTAGAAAAAGTGCTGAACAAAGTCCCAAAACCTCCTCTCCTTTTACAACCTGGTCTGTTAACTTACCTGAGTCTCATTTTCCTCATCTATAAAATGAAAATGTTGGACAAAATGACCAATAGGGTCCCTTCCACTTCTAAATTGTACATCATCCTTCATTCTTATCATATGACTGGTCGACCTTTTTAATAAAAGCATTGAAATACCTCCCTCACAGTAATGCCATGAGGAAAAAAATAGCATAATACATATAAAAGCATTTTAATAACTATAAAGAGTTTTGTAAATGTCAGATATTTACAATTTGTTATTATGTACCCAATTTTATAGAAAGATATTAAGTCTGAAATTCATTGACTTACCTTAGGTCATACAAGTTGTATGGCCTAAGGCAAGTCAATGAATTTCTTTAAGCCTCAGTTTCCTCAACTGTAAAAGGAGAAGGTTGACCTAGATAATCTCTAAGATACCTTTTAACTTTAAATGCCTGGCATATAGTAGCAGCCAACTATGTTAGCAGAATTCTACAGTTTTTTTTATTATTTTATAGCATATTTCATAATAATCATATTGCACACTTATATAGCAATTCAACTTTTACAAATATGAAAAACTTTTACTTGGTTGATCCAGAATTTTCAAAAAACAAAACTAAGTAAAAATCAATTTCATTAAAGTATTTAACTGTTTTTAACTTTTAAAATGGTTTCATTTTTTAAAGCCCTGAATCAAATTACCCAAATTTGTTGCCCAATATTCAAGTTCTAGCTTCTCTGAAAACTAGCACATCATTAACTTTTCTCATCTTAATTCTTGTGGCATTTACATATTTTATAACAAATTTTAAACTATTTATATATTTATAACATATATTTTATCACTTTGTCATATATTTGTCTTGTCTTATTCCTTAGTTATTTAAGTCTTATCTCTATAAGAATGCAAACACTATAAGGTCAAGGACAGTGTCTTTTTCTATTGTATCTTTCTATATGCTAGGTCTAGTGAATTGGAAAGGAAATTTTACGTTCAAATCCGGCCTCAGATACTATGTGAGCATAGATAATCTCTAATTTTTCTTATTTATTAAATGAGGGGATTGGATTTAATGGCCTCCAAGATCCCCACTATCTATGAAAGTATGCTTCTAAGACTAGGTTAAGATTTCTGGGGATGGACTGCTAGGTTTGAATAATAGACAAACTGTTCATTTAGCAGCTGGAAATTTCTGCCTAATCAAAAAGCTTCTGTCCTTGTATGAAATAAATTTGAGGAAACAACTTGAGTTCAGTTGTGGTATGTATAGCATGAAGTTTTAGGCATCTCCTGGTGAAAATAACCTGACCTTTCAATAGACCAGAGGGAACTAAAGACACTAAAAATGACACAGGGAAGCTAAATTAATTTTAAAAACAAGTTACAGAAATCAAGGATTGTAGCTCCTTTGAAAAAGAAATTAGGAAAAGAACTCATTAGGATTCACCAGATCCTGAATAGCACTGAGGGTTGGGATGCTACATAGTTATTTGACCTAGAGTCAAGAACAAGGAGAGATTAGCCAGAGCTGAACACTACAGGAATTCAAAAAGGAATTTTGGAAATGTGGACTCAACGACCCAGGCCAGTAAGAGAATTGACTCTTGGATATAGCTTTTTTTTTTTTGCAAGGCAATGGAGTTAAGCGGCTTGTCCAAGGCCACACAGCTAGGTAATTATGAAGTGTCTGAGGCTGGATTTGAACTCAGGTAATCCTGACTCCAGGGCCAGGTGCTCTATCCACTGCACCACCTAGCCGCCCCCTTGGATATAGTTTTTAGAAAGGAACTGAACAAGTTCTCTCTAGAAGGCAATAAAAGGTGATGAGGGTAGAAGGGGCTCCTTTACCCTCCTTTTCACTCTGGCATTTTGAATGCTCTTTGGCTGCAGTTTGTAACCATCTCCTTTGAATCAGCACGTGGTGTAAAACATTATTTGTTAGACTGAAGTTTCCATCCAAGCCAGTCCTTTTCCTATATGAAGCTGGTTTAAGTCAGACAAGATTGCAGCAGCCTCGCTCCTCAGGGGTGGTGGATCATGATCACAGGTGCCAGGAACATTTTTTTGGCTAGGGTCAAGATTTAAAAATCTGACACCCTTGGTTTTATGGTAATAACATGACCAATCCTAAAGGCAAAAATACAGAAATCTACTCTAGTAGGGCTGGTGTCTTGAGAGCTGCTTTTATTTCAGAACTGTGGTTATATGTGATGATTTTGAGGGAAGAATGATATCTCTGTCTGAAAGTTATAAACACTTGGACAAAAAAAAAGACACATTGTTTTCATCTTGTTTCTGTTTCAGTCCTCACTTTAGGAAGGTCATGTAGCTGAAGAAATGCTCTTTGGACAGGCTATGAGCACAATATGGATAGCTGAGGAATTTTATCAATCTTTTCATTTTTTGGCAAGGTTTTGAATTTTGCAATTTTTCTCCCTCCCTCCCTTCCCTCCCCCCCCCTCCCCAACAGAAGGCAACCTGATGGTCTTTATGTTGTTTTCATAATATGCATAGATCAATATTGAATGTGTTGAGGGAAAAAATATATCCTTAAACAAGAAAGAAAATATTAGGGATAGGGATTTTAAAAATTGAAGATAATAATCTTTGGTCTTCACTCAAACTCCACTGTACTTTCTCAAGATACTGATGGTAGTCTCAACCAAGGAATTTTAATCCTGATTGTTTACTCAGAGAATCCTTGTAGTTGTTTTAGTCACCTACCTGATACTATGTTTATGGGGGAAAAAATTATCAAAAACATCCTTTGCCACTTTCTGAATGAATTGTCCTCATTCTCAATAGCTCAGAATTGGTTTTGTGGACAGATGTGATGGGGCGGGAAGGGAGCATCTCAGCCTTCTGAGTAGTCTTCATAGATCACTAAGTAAACTGTTCTTACAGTAGAAGAGGGGAATTGACTCTTTTTCTGGGGCAGGAGAAGAGAATGCAATATTGGAGTCATAGTTTTGCGGCAAGTGGCAATTGAGCAGGAGATATTTCAAAGAAGGCAATCTGAAGAGAGGTTAATACAGGTGTTCTTAACCATGGATACAGGTCAGTTTTTTACCTAAATCACCTAATTTGATCTGCCCAACAAACCCTGTAAGGAAGATGTTATTATCACTCCATAATGAAACTAAAGCCTAAGAAGGTTAAGGGACCTGCCTCCATGGTTACAGTTTAGTAAGTGTCAGAGGCAGCATTAAAACCCAGATTTCGGGGCGGCTAGGTGGAGTCAGGAGTACCTGGGTTCAAATCCAGTCTCAGATACTTAATAATGACTTAGCTGTGTGGCCTTGGGCAAGCACTTAACCCCATTTGTCTTGCAAAAACCTAAAAAAAAAAAATAACCCAGATTTCTCTGGACTCTTTCCTTTACTCAAAGCACTTTGCTAAGTCATGTGAGAGAAAGGAAAAAGAGTAAGACATTATTCCCCCTCCAGGGGAATAAAATAATTCACTGGGAAAATCATATGAAAATCATGTGAAAAGTGAAATGACTAAGTACTAAATGAGAGGAAAGAAAATAGAGAATTTGCTATTGTATAGAGTGGTCAGAGAAGACTTTATAGAGCAAGTAGGATTTGAGCTGGGCTTTAGAGGATGTGTATGTGTAAGATTTAGATAGGCAGAAAGGAGAGGACAGGGCAAATAAAGACACCTGTATCTGCTGGGTGAGTAGTCATGAATGAGTAGACATGCCAATTCTGGCAAGAACAGAGGATTCATGGAGGAGGAAAAAATAAGTTGCAAAAACATGTGGGGGGGCAGCTAGATATTTCAGTAGATAGACCAACAGTCCTGGAGTCAGGAGGATCTGGGTTCAAATTTGATGTCAGACTCTTGATACTGACTAGCTGTATGATCTTGGGCAACCCATAAAAACATTAGGGTCAGACTATGAAATGTAGGCATTGTTGGTGCTGAATGAGCAAAAAGAATAAAATGTTTGTGGAAAACTAATAAAATTAACTTGAGAAGAGAGGAGAGACACATAATGTACTTAAACTTGATTGCCTTAGTTTCCTCATCTGTAAAAGGAGCTGGAGAAGGAAATGTTGAGCACTCCACTAACTTTACCAAGTCAGTCAAAACTGAAATTACTGAATAACAAATGAATGTGCCACACAATTTTAGAGGGAATGTTTTATACCAACTATATCACCACAGTAAATATTTGTTTCTAAAAGGTAAATAAGTCTGTATGATGATAATCACTAGGTAGGAGGAAGGAAGCACAATGGTGGAGTCCCCTCAGGGCTACATCTAGATCCTGGAGGAAAAATAGAGCAAGTTGTGCTCAGGAAACCCAACTTGAAAGTTAGGATTTGGAAAGCAGCTCCAGAACTATGCTGCAATTGTTTTCAGAGTTTTCAATAGTAACATAAAATCAATTGGGATTGTAGAAAGATTATATAAGGATTGTTGGTTTCATACCTAAGAAAAAGTTGGATTTTGTTAGTTTTACATCATGTTAGAAATGAGTCACTGCTTATAAGGAAGCTCTAATTTGAAGCAATAAAAGTCAAGAAAGGAGGGGATAAGATGACCAGTTCAGAAAAAAGAATCTCGAAAGAAGCTGAGATAGAGGGGGTCAGGGATGAAAGATATAGACGGTATAAGAGAAGCTATTTACTGAAGACAGGACACAGACACTAAAAGGAACTGAGCTTCAGGAAGATTTTGCAGTTGTTTTGCTGGGAGTTGTGCTGATTGGAACAGAGGCTTTACTGTGCTGGGAGGAATGGTTTACAGAAAAGCTGATGAGGTCAAATAAACTCTATAGTGGCTAATATCTGAGGAAACCAGGATCTTCTATTATTTGAAGAGCTGTCTGGGCTTATTTCCCTTAGAGCTTGAAAGAGGGGAAAACTTCTTAGGAATGCTTGTGTTGCCCTTTATTGACCTCTATAGATTCAGGGAAAGGAAGGAAATGATACTTTGCAACTGTTTTGAGTTATGCTGGGAAAATTTTTTTATAAACACACAAAAATGTATGTGTAGATACAGATAGATAGATAGATAGATAGATGATAGATAGATAGATAGATAGATAGATATGTTGAATTTCACATCATGCTGGAGATGAGTCACTACATATGAGGAAGTCCTAATTGGAAGGATTATAAGGCAAGAAAGGAGGGGACAAGATGGCTGGATCAGAAGACTCTCTCTCTCTCTCTCTCTCTCTCTGTATATATATATATATATATATATATATATATATATATATATATATATGTATATATATATATATATATATATACATATATATATATATATATATATATATATATATATATAAAAATCCACATTCTCTTCCTTCCATCCTCTCACCCTCATGCCCTCCCTCAGGTTGAGAAAGTAAGCAAAACAAAACTTCCATTTCTTTTTTTAGGTTTTTTGTAAGGCAAATGGAGTTAAGTGGCTTGCCCAAGGCCACACAGCTAGGTAATTATTAAGTGTCTGAGGCCATATTTGAACTCAGGTACTCCTGACTCCAGGGCCGGTGCTCTATCCACTGTGCCACCTAGCCACCCCAAAACTTTCATTTCAAACAAATATAGTCAAGCAAAACAAAATCCATATTGACCATGTCAAAAAAACATACAACTCAATTTGTACTCTGAGTCCATCACCTCTCTATCCAAGATTTGGGCAATCTTGTTACATTCTGAATCATCTGAAATTTCATTTGGTCATTTTCTTTGTCAGAATTCCTAAGTCTTTTTTAAAGTTTTTTGTACTTATTGTTATAAAATACTTTGACTCTGCTCACTTCACTCTGCAAAAGTTGTCAATCAGTCAATAAACATTTATCAAGTACTTACTTTGTGCCAGACAATGTGCTGAAGTATTGAGTACACAAATATTTAAAAAAAAAAAAGATAGACCATGCCTTAGGACTTACAATCTGGAAGGGGAAGAGACAGCACAAAAAAAGGAAGCTGAAAGGGGGAGGGAGGGGAGAGAGGTACTCAATGAAGGGGTATGATGGAGAAGTCTCAATCATTTTTATAAATCAATAATATTCCATCACATACATATACTATAATATACTCCTAATCAAGTACTCCCACACACCCCATTTTCCAACTCTTTGCCACCATAAAGAAAAGCTGCTGTAACTGTCGGTGGAGTTGTGAAGTGATCCAGTCATTCCGGAGAGCAATTTGGAACTATGCTCCAAAACTGTGCATACTTTGATCCAGCAACATTACTCCTAGGTCTGTATTCCAACGAGATCAAGGAAAAGCATAAATGACCCATAGGTACAAAAATATTCATAGCAACTCTTTTTTGTAGTGGCAAAGAATTGGAAATTGAAGGATGCTCATCAGTTGAAAATGGCTGAACAAATTACAGTATATGAATGTAATGGAGTACTATTATTCTGTAAGAATTATGTAAGATTTCAGAAAAAGTTTTGAAAGACTTGCATGAACTGATGCTGAGTGAAGTGAGTAGAACCAGGAGAACACACTAACAGCAGCATTGAGAGATGATCAACTACAATGCAACTTCTCTCCGCAGTTCTGTTGAAGAAAATGCTATCTTCAACCAGAGGATTAAAACAATAGATGCTGAATGCGCATGAAGTCCACTTTTTAAAACTTATGTTTTTATATTTTTACTTTATTTCTCACAGTTCCAATTTTCCTCTTAGTTCTAAGTCTTCTTTCACAACACAACTAATATGGAAATATGTTAAACATGATCATACATGTACAATCAAAAAAAGTGAAAGAGAAAGAAAAGCTACTATAACTATTTTATATATTTTTTGTTTTTTCAGGTTTTTACAAGGCGATGGGGTTAAGTGGCTTGCCCAAGGCCACACAGCTAGGTAATTATTAAGTGTCTGAGGTCAGATTTGAACTCAGGTACTCCTGACTCCAGGGCCAGTGCTCTACCCACTCTACCCTAGCCACCCCTATTTTTATATATTTAATGGATCATTTTATTCTTTCTTTGATTTCTTTGGATATGGACCTAATAGTTGTCTGAGTCAACAGGTATGTAACTTTAGAGATGTATATAACTGATATAGCTTACTAAAGAAGTATAATACTTCCTCAACATCTTCCAAAGGTGCCTGTGTGCTAAGACAAACTGACACTGTTAGTAATCCAAGAGTATTAGAAAAAGTAACCTTGTCCAGCAACACAGCTAAGAGGAACAGAAGTGAATAGATAGCTCAGAAGCAATAGTGCATACAGTTCTCTAAAGAGACTGACAATATAATGATTTGCCATCCAGAATTCCATGTGCCGCCCCCCCCCAAATACATGGATTTCACTATTCATCCACCTCCCTCCTTGATTTCTGTCCACACTTTCCAACAAATATTGTACTCTTGGTAGAAGAACATGACCCAAGTTTGAGTGGATTGTCATATTTTGGTTATGTCTGTTCTTGTTTTCAGTTATAATCAATCACATATTATAATTTGTATTTGCTTTTGCCTTTTGTGAATATTTTGTTTAAGTCAATTGTATCTTGTGACTGATTTTGTATAAATGAGAATCCTTAGGATCTACACTGATGAGTAGTAGAAGTATATCCCTCTAGGATATCACCTTGACCTGTTGAAGCAGGTACAACTGTGGTAAGCAAACCAGTCCAAAACCAAGGAGAGAAAATACCTGGGGAAAAAAATAAGTTCAGTGGTATACATGGATTGTGGAGTTTGGATTTTATTTTGTCTTCAGCTTAACCTCTGAAGTAATGATGTTGCCAAATTCATTGTTTCCCACACTCATCCTGCCTATTCCTATTATGCTATTGGTTTTTTTAAAATTTTATTTATTTAAGGCACTGTTGAAATTCTTTCAAGATCCATTATTAGTGCCACCTCTCCCAAGAAGTTTTCTTTTTAGCTTTTTCTTCTCTAACTTCCCTAACATTTTGTATCTCTCAAATCAATTCCATTTATTTAATTCAACAAATATAATATTATATCTGTACATATCTAATTTCTCTGCCAAAAAAACTAAACTATTGATTCTTCAAGGACAAGGATAGATCTTATTGATCTTTGTGTCTACATCAGCATAACCAGCATCTTAGACAGCTAGCTCTCAATACTTTTTTAATTTAGTTTAATAGTTCAATTTATGGGGGCAGCTAGGTGGTGAGGTGGCCCTGGGGTCAGATGGACCTGAGTTCAAATTCAGCTTCAGACATTTAATGATTATCTAGCTGTGTGATCTTGGGCAAATCACTTAATCCCATTGTCTTGCAAAAAAAAGTAGAATTTATCTTCTCTGTAATGGAGTGTTATTCAAAGTATCTAATCAATAGAATTATATAACAAAAGCAGTGCTTTCAAAAGTTCCATCTGCAAGTTTTTGGGGTTTTTTTTTTTAGGTTTTTGCATGGCAAATGGGGTTAAGTGGCTTGCCCAAGGCCACACAGCTAGGTAATTATTAAGTGTCTGGGGCCATATTTGAACTCAGGTACTCCTGACTCCAGGACTGTGCTCTGTCCACTGCGCCACCTAGCCAACCCTATCTGAAAGTTTTTTAGGGACTCACTGGAGGAAGGGAAATTATTTCACAGTATTTCACATGTTATATGATTAGGCCCTGAATTAGCATAGAAGATATAAAGGAAAGGAAAGAACCAATAGGTCTTAGTGACTGATTTGGTTACAGGGATTTGGGGAAAGAGGAAGAAGTCACTTTGAGACTGAACCAACTATTAAGAGATGGGGGGGGCAACTAGATGGTACAGTGGATAGAGTACTGAGTTGGAAGTAGGAGTTAGTCTGAATTCAAATCTGGACTCAGACACTTGATGCTTACTAGTTGTGTGACCTTGGTAAATCACTTAATCCCATTGCCCCACAAAAACAAAACAAACACATAAAAAAGAGATATAGAAAATATTTATAGCAAGGGCTTTGTTTTTTCTTCATTCTTATTCTGTAAGATAGGCTAAGCTAGGAAGGAGAGAAGGCAAATCTTTGCTGACTAAAACATATGTATATAATAGATATATCCACACAAATATAATTTTTTAAAGATGTATGAAAACGAGTAGAAAATACTGGGTATGGGTTTCAATAGGAGCAGTGATAATTGATATTAGACATGTTGAGTTTGAGATGGAAAATCTAAATAACAGTTGGAGATATGACCCTAGGGCTCAGGCTAGAGGTCAGAGTTGGAACATTCTTAAATAGGTAACTGCTGAAATCACAGGAGCAGATGAATTCTCTAAGGAAGAGCTTTTTTAAATAAGCATTAAACAAATATTAAGAATATTATGAGCTAGGTACTAGTGTATAAACATAAAAGTGAGGTAGTCTCTAATATTGAGAAATACAAAACAAAAAAGGAAATAATAGTTGATGTCTGATTAAGAAACTATATTTATATTCTTTATCAATAGTTCTTTCCCAAGTACCATCACTATTAAATCATTATTTACTGCTAATTATTTTATTCTCATCTTGATGGAATCACAAGTTCATTGGAAATATTGGAATAAATTTCTGGATACAGTGTGTTTTAAGATCTGGTCTCTGTCCTCCAAGTATTTATAATCTAATTATGGAGATAGGATAAGAATCCCTAGTTGAAGAAAATAGATAGAAAAAGTATCTCAAAGCAAAACCTGATTAATTGTCCATAGGATTTTCAAATAATTGCTTTGGAAATTCAGAGAAAGTCGAAATCAGTTAAGGCTGCTTTGATATGAAAATGTTTTCTGTAGGAGCTAGTTGGCATTTGAACTTTGTCTTTAAGAGAAAAGAGGGGAGGGTATAGACTTTTCAGGCAACTGAAACAAAGAAATAAACTTGAAAGAAAACAGTGAGTAAATTATCTTGGCTGAAACAGTAAATTTCAGTAGGCTAACAGAGGAAAATGAGACTAGAAAAATGGGCAGGGGGACAGATTTTTGACACCCTTGAATACTATAAAATGAAGACTTTTCATCCTATAGGCAAAAGGAAACTACTGAACAATAATCAAAATAGTATTATTTTAAAATATTACTTTGACACTGTATCTTTAAAATCAGTAAGTGTAGCATTTTAGATCTGCAAGGGATCTTTAAACAATCAATTTAGGCAATTTGCTCAACTAACAGTTAAAGCAACTGCATCACTGAGAGGTAGTGATTTGTCCAAGGTTACCAAACAAAATTGTAGCATAGTTAGGCCTCATGACTCCTACGGTGTTTTTGCATTATATCAAATTTTAGACCTCATCAAACATCTGAAAAGTCAAGAAGCTTGGCTGACTGAGACTTGTGAATTACAAAGTGAAGTAACAGGCTGGTTGTCTCTCAAACTCTCAATTACCATTTTCTCCCTCCCCCCCACCCCCATTTTAGTGTAATGGGAACCTATGTCTAAGGATAATTTCATCTTTTTTTTTAGGTTTTTTTTTGGAAGGTAAATGGGGTTAAGTAGCTTGCCCAAGGTCACACAACTAGGCAATTATCAAGTGTCTGAGGCCGTATTTGAACTCAGATACTCCTGACTCCAGGGCCGGTGCTCTATCCACTGTGCCACCTAGCCGCCCTAATTTCATCTTTTCAAGAGAAAAAAAATATCTCTGCAGAAACACATGGAAAGTTGCAAATGGCCGGAGAAGGAAATTCCTAAATGCCATTTGCCATTTTACTTCTCTTTCTGAACACATCAGAGACCAAAGATATGAGAATAAATATTCCCAACTCAAAAGATGGTTAACAGTAGTCAACTAGTATTAATTCCCTACTATGTGCCAGACCCTGTGCTTGGCAATAGGATTATAAAGAAATGCAGAAAATAATTTCTGCTCTGAAACAGGAGTTCACAATATAATGGAAAAGACAATATGCAACAAACAAAATGTACAAACAAAATCTACAAAATAAACTGGAGCTAGTCTCTGAGGGAAGAATAGCTGAGAAATTTCCTGTATAAATACACTGCAGGGGGCAGCTAGGTGGCGCAGTGAATAGAGCAGCGGCTTTGGAGTCAGGAGTACCTGGGTTCAAACCCAACCTCAGACACTTAATAATTACCTAACCTTGTGGCCTTGGGCAAGCCACTTAACCCCATTGCCTTGCAAAAAAAAAAGAGAGTGAGTTTACTTGAGCTGGGAAAATCTGATAAAAAAAAGGTTGCTACTTGAGGAACACATCTCAAAGTATGTTTTTGGGGGGGGGCAGAGGATAGTACTACAGGTTTTGAGGGACTGGGTAGGAGTCATTGGGAAAAAAGAAACTCATTATAATGTCAAAAGATTGTCCCAAGATCAACCCCCTTTGGAGGTGGGGTGTGGAACTGATGGTTAATTTTTGTGTTTTATGTGTTTACCTAGTTAGGTACTTCTGAGTCTTTTCTTATGTGTTTTTTTGTGGGATAAAATGAAAGCTTTACTATAGTATATATGTATTTAGTAACTTTGTACAAATTTTACTTGGCAGAGTCTAAAAGGATGCCTTTTACCTCATTTGAGGAACCCAGACACAAAGTATAAGACGACTAAATCAGATTTTCCTGGCACTTTAGAACAACTGTAGATTCAGGCAATGGACCAAAGAGAGAAACTGACACTTTTGGGTCAGGCTTCTAGTTTAAAACCAAATTATTAAACCCCTATCCACATCCCCAAAGGAACAGATATTTTATTGCTCTTATCTTTTAGTACCTTATGCATCACATACACCTAATAAATGTTTTTATTGAATTTAATTCAATCAAGAATAATTGAAATAAAGGATCTTAATTTGAATCTCGACTCTGCCACTTAACTAATTTTGTGACACAAGTCATTTTACTGCTCTTTACTTTAGTTTCTTAATCTGTAAAATTACAAGATTGAACTATATGCTATATAAGGTATCTCTCCTAGATCCAAATCTTTTGTCCTATGAATACTATTCAGGGCAGAGGTTCTTAAATTTTTTTGTGCATCACAGTTCCCTTTTGCATTCTGGTAAAGCCTTCTCAGAAAAATGTTTTTAAATATATAAAATACTTAAGATCACCCCAAGAAACTTATATTGAAATACAATTATGAAAATACAAAAAAAAGTTCATGGACCCCAGGTTAAGAATCCTTATTGTAAAAAAGGATTATGTATAATGGGACTGTGTAGGGTCCATTAAGTAGAGATATGCTTCAAGGTTAGAGAAATAGGGAGACAGGCAACTATGTTACAATAGCTGGGCAAAAGTTAGAAGATAAAATGGAGGAGGGTAGTTAAAGATAGTATGTATATCTGTCTATCTGTCTATCTATCTATCCATCTATGATGAAGAGATTACTTTAGCTTTAGAATTAACCTTTATATCTTTAAGGGTTGTAGAACACAGATATGCAGAAAAGTCATACCAAATAATTGTATCTCTCCCATTTATTTACTATTATTAATATTATTCATTGAGAGAACCGGTACCAATGAATATAAGCAGAGCTATAATTTTATATAAGAACTTTTACACCTGGGGAAAGCATCACAAATATCCCCTAGGGGAAGGGAGCAGCTAGGTGGTTCAGTGGATTGAACACTAGACTTGGAGTCTAAAAGACCAGAGTTCAGAACTGATCTCAGATACTAACTATATGACACTGGACAATATGACACTAACTATATGACACTTATATTCTGTTTGCTTTAATCCACTGGAGAAGGAAATGGCATATTATACAACTGAAAACAACAATGAGCCTGAATTCAGGCACCTTCAACTGGGGTGGTTAAAGCTGCCCCGTTGAAAGAGAGACCCATGTGCCAGGATACTGATATCTAGACTCTGGAATAGCACCCACCTCCTACTCAGTGACCATGTTACCTAACCCCAGGAAGAACCATCTAACAATTTCTTGATAATTAACTGTTAAAGTCAGTTATTTAAAGTCAACCCTTGCTATCCAAAAAAATTTGATTAAATGAGGAATGATAGTGAATTTGTAACTCTTACAGTAGATATAAATGATTTTGAGGAGGCTAAAATGAATGCTAATGATGAATAAAGAGAAACAAAGAAAAGTGATGCAGACTGAAGGAGAATCAAAAAATATATACATATTGACTGTAGCAATGGAAACAGAAAGAAAAATGAAGGGAAAAAATCAAAATTGAACCATACAAAATTACAAAGAACAAGAAGGGCTGCAAAGATGAGATATGTAATATGAGAAAACACTGTTAAAGATGAGATATGTGATATGAGAAAACACTGTTAAACACTCTTACCGAACTCCTCTGCAGAGGTCCACAAGTATGGTATGTTGCACATATTTTCAGACTTTTTTTTTTTCATTTTTTTCTTTAGTTTTTACAAGGCAGTGGGGTTAAGTGGTTTTTCCAAGGCCACACGGCTAGGTAATTATTAAGTATCTGAGGCTGGATTTGAACTCAGGTACTCCTGACTCCAGGCCCCCTGCTCTACAGGATAGAGAGTTTTAAGGGAGCCTTTCAATTCAATTGGACAAACATTTATTAAGTGTGGGCAAACATTTATTAAGGCCATACTATGTTCAAGGCTGATAAAATCTGAAAATTCAGCTAGTCTTCCCCAATTAATTTTCTTTATCTTCCCCAGCAAAAACAAATCAAAACAAACTAGTGTATTCCTGCTCTCATAGAGCTTGTTTTCAGTTAAAACTATGTGTATATGTGTGTGTATACATATCTTTTGAAGTATTTGAAGAAAGACTCAAATATCTTATGTAGTTTTCTGAAAGGAAAGAAAAAGGTTTAAAGATATTTTAGGGGGCAGCTATGTAGCACAGTGGATAGAGCACCGGCCCTGGAGTCAGGAGGTACCTGGGTTCAAATTCGAAGTCAGACAATAATTATCTAGCTGTGTGGCCTTGGGCAAGCCTTGCAAAAATCTAAAAAAAAAGATATTTTAGGATTACCAAGAGGGCAAAAGTTCTGGACCAAAAAAAAAAAATACTATTTAAAATTTTTTTTTTATTATTATTACTCTTTTTTTTTTAGTTTTTGCAAGGCTATGGGGTTAAGTGGCTTGCCCAAGGCCACATAGCCAGGTAATTATTAAGTGTCTGAGGTGGCCAGGGCCCGGTGCTCTATCCACTGCGCTACCTAGCTGCCCCGAAAACTATCTTTAAAGGAAAAAATCATGTCTAATTAAACCATTTATACTTAACATTGAAGCAATGCCTAATCTAAAAAACTGGGCAGCTCAAACCATCATTTGCCCTTTTCTGTCAAAATGTAATTGTGCATTCCCATAGTATTGATAGATTTTTCATTCTTAGAGTTCTCAAAGCAGCAATTGTCAAAACTAAACTCACTCAGTTCTCCCCAGAGAGGGACTGGGTGGGATTGCTCTTAGAATTCTCAAAGCAGCCATTGTCAAAACTAAACTCACTCTATTCCCCCCAGATAAGGACTGGGTGGGATTGCTCAAGGGTCTGACTTGTGGAGGTGTTACCCAGAAAGGCTGCCTGATTGCCTTTGGGGGATGGAGCCTCCCAATCTAGACTGAGTAAAACTCAGCCATGAATAGAAGAAGGAGGAGTGGATGAAGTGAGGAAGGCCCTTTGCACACCCGTCTTAAGAAACTTGTGCCACTTCTACAGGGCTCCAGCTCCTGCAGGGCTCCAGCTCCTGCAGGGCTCGAACCAGCTCCTCCAGGGCTCCAGCTCCTTCAGGGCTGGCTCCAGCTCCTCCAGGGCTGGCTCCAGCTCCTCCAGGGCTGGCTCCAGCTCCTCCAGAGCTCCAGCTTCTCCAGGGCTCCAGCTTCTCCAAGGCTCCAGCTCCTGCAGGGCTCCGGTTCCTGCAGGGCTCCAGCTTCTCCAGGACTCCAGCTTCTCCAGGGCTCCAGCTCCTGCAGGGCTGGCTCCAGCTCCTGCAGGTCTCCAGCTTCTCCAGGGCTCCAGCTCCTGCAGGGCTCCAGCTTCTCTAGGGCTCCAGCTCCTGCAGGGCTCCAGCTTCTCTAGGGCTCCAGCTCCTCCAGGGCTGGCTCTAGCTTCTCCAGGGCTCCAGCTCCTGCAGGGCTCCAACTTCTCTAGGGCTCCAGCTCCTCCAGGGCTGGCTCTAGCTTCTCCAGGGCTCCAGCTCCTGCAGAGCTCCAGCTTCTCCAGGGCTCCAGCTCCTGCAGAGCTCCAGCTTCTCCAGGGCTCCAGCTCCTCCAGGGCTAGCTCCAGCTTCTCCAGGGTTCCAGCTCCTGCAGGGCTCCGGCTCCTGCAGGGCTCCAGCTCCTGCAGGGCTCCAGCTTCTCCAGGGCTGGCTCCAGCTCCTGCAGGGCTGGCTCCAGGTCCTCTAGGGCTGGCTCCAGCTCCTGCAGGGCTCCAGGTCCTCCAGGGCTGGCTCCAGCTCCTGCAGGGCTCCAGCTCCTCCAGGGCTGGCTCCAGCTTCTCCAGGGCTCCAGCTCCTCCAGGGCTGGCTCTAGCTTCTCCAGGGCTGGCTCCAGCTCCTCCAGGGCTGGCTCCAGCTTCTCCAGGACTCCAGCTCCTGCAGGGCTCCAGCTCCTCCAGGGCTGGCTCCAGCTCCTCCAGGGCTGGCTCTAGCTTCTCCAGGGCTCCAGCTCCTGCAGAGCTCCAGCTTCTCCAGGGCTCCAGCTCCTGCAGAGCTCCAGCTTCTCCAGGGCTCCAGCTCCTCCAGGGCTGGCTCCAGCTCCTGCAGGGCTGGCTCCAGCTCCTGCAGGGCTCCAGCTTCTCTAGGGCTCCAGCTCCTCCAGGGCTGGCTCTAGCTTCTCCAGGGCTCCAGCTCCTCCAGGGCTCCAGCTTCTCCAGGGCTCCAGCTCCTCCAGGGCTGGCTCCAGCTCCTCCAGGGCTGGCTCCAGCTTCTCCAGGGCTCCAGCTCCTCCAGGGCTGGCTCTAGCTTCTCCAGGGCTCCAGCTCCTGCAGAGCTCCAGCTTCTCTAGGGCTCCAGCTCCTCCAGGGCTGGCTCTAGCTCCTCCAGGGCTGGCTCTAGCTTCTCCAGGGCTGGCTCTAGCTTCTCCAGGGCTCCAGCTCCTGCAGGGCTCCAGCTTCTCTAGGGCTCCAGCTTCTCCAGGGCTGGCTCTAGCTTCTCCAGGGCTCCAGCTTCTCCAGGGCTCCAGCTCCTCCAGGGCTGGCTCTAGCTTCTCCAGGGCTCCAGCTCCTGCAGAGCTCCAGCTTCTCCAGGGCTCCAGCTCCTCCAGGGCTGGCTCCAGCTCCTGCAGGGCTCCAGCTTCTCTAGGGCTCCAGCTCCTCCAGGGCTGGCTCTAGCTTCTCCAGGGCTCCAGCTCCTCCAGGGCTCCAGCTTCTCCAGGGCTCCAGCTCCTCCAGGGCTGGCTCCAGCTTCTCCAGGGCTCCAGCTCCTCCAGGGCTGGCTCTAGCTTCTCCAGGGCTCCAGCTCCTGCAGAGCTCCAGCTTCTCTAGGGCTCCAGCTCCTCCAGGGCTGGCTCTAGCTCCTTCAGGGCTGGCTCTAGCTTCTCCAGGGCTCCAGCTCCTGCAGGGCTCCAGCTTCTCTAGGGCTCCAGCTTCTCCAGGGCTGGCTCTAGCTTCTCCAGGGCTCCAGCTTCTCCAGGGCTCCAGCTCCTCCAGGGCTGGCTCTAGCTTCTCCAGGGCTCCAGCTCCTCCAGGGCTCCAGCTTCTCCAGGGCTCCAGCTCCTCCAGGGCTGGCTCCAGCTCCTGCAGGGCTCCAGCTTCTCTAGGGCTCCAGCTCCTCCAGGGCTGGCTCTAGCTTCTCCAGGGCTCCAGCTCCTCCAGGGCTCCAGCTCCTCCAGGGCTGGCTCCAGCTCCTGCAGGGCTCCAGCTTCTCTAGGGCTCCAGCTCCTCCAGGGCTGGCTCCAGCTTCTCCAGGGCTTCAGCTCCTCCAGGGCTGGCTCTAGCTTCTCCAGGGCTGGCTCTAGCTTCTCCAGGGCTCCAGCTCCTGCAGGGCTCCAGCTCCTCCAGGGCTGGCTCTAGCTTCTCCAGGGCTCCAGCTCCTGCAGGGCTCCAGCTTCTCTAGGGCTCCAGCTCCTCCAGGGCTGGCTCCAGCTTCTCCAGGGCTTCAGCTCCTCCAGGGCTGGCTCTAGCTCCTCCAGGGCTGGCTCTAGCTTCTCCAGGGCTCCAGCTCCTGCAGGGCTCCAGCTTCTCTAGGGCTCCAGCTTCTCCAGGGCTGGCTCTAGCTTCTCCAGGGCTCCAGCTTCTCCTGGGCTCCAGCAGCCGGTGCAGCAGCGTGCTCACAGCCTCTTTGCCTCGCGTTTCTGCACATTTTGAATGGCCTGACGTCTGCAACTCAGGACCGTTGGGTCTGCCGGCCTGCCGCACCAGGGACGCAGCTCCCTAAATCGGGGCTCCCCCCCCCCCCCCCCCCGCCCCGGCCGGCTTTTCTGCCGCCTAATTGTGCGCGCTGCCTCGGGCGACCTTCGTGCACTGAGGGGTGTCGGGGTAGCGGGGCTCCATTCCCGGGCTTCTCTGCGGCCGGTCACATGTGGGCTGGGGGGGGGGTCCCTGTTTCTGGAAGGCCGACGATTGGTGCCTCCCCCTCCTCCCCGGAGCACTCTGGACTCCATCCTCGCAGGGCTCCAAAGGAGCCCGAGCGCCCTGGGGCAGGCGATGGCCGCGCACGTCACTGGTTCTCCCCCATATCTGCATGGGCCGTAACCCGCCCACATGTGCATGCCTCCGGATGTAGCCCCTCCAGAAAGCACCACCCTAGGGCCCTTTAAAAGGGCGCAACCACTACCCTGGGGGGGGGGCAGCCGTCCTAGTTGGTTTTCCCCTCCTAAAAGCTGCAGGTTTTCCGCCCCAGATTTCGAGACGAAGACGGCGGGCGCGTGCGGGGTCGGGCGGCGGGCGCTGCTCCCGCGGGGCGCCCCTCTGCCCCGGCGGGGCGGCGCGGCCCCGCTCCCACCCCCCCCCACCCCCGCGCGGCGGGGCCCGGGGTTGTTGTTGTGCGGCCGGCCGGCCCCGCCCCCTCCTCGTGCGCGGCCCCGCCCCCGGCCGCGGGCCTCCCCCTCCTCCGGCTGCTCTCCTCCCCCCGGCCCCATCTGTTTTCCCCAGCGGTGTGATGATTATATTGTATGGAAGTGGGGGCAGCAGCGGCGGCCGCGGCAGTCGGAGCAGCCGCGGCAGTCGGAGCAGCCGGAGCCGCGGGATGGGGCCGCGCCAGGGCCGCCGCCGCCAGCCGCCGCCGCCGCCGCAGCCCGAGCCGCGCCGGCCTTAGAGCCGCCGCCGCCCGCGCCCGCCGCCCGCCCGCGGCCCATGCCCACGTCGAGGAGCGGCCTGAGCAGCAGCCGCCGCCGGAGCGCGGGGGTCGGCCGGGGACGCGCGGGGGTCGGCCGGGGACGCGCGGGGCCAGCGGCCGCCGCCGCGGCGGCCGGGAGATGCGCCCGGAGGAGGGCGCGGGCGAGGACGCGGCGGCGCTGGGCGAGCTGCGCTCCTGGTGGGAAGTCCCGGCCATCGCGCACTTCTGCTCGCTCTTTCGCACCGCCTTCCGCCTGCCCGACTTCGAGATCGAGGTGAGTGTCCGCGGGGCCGGCCCGGGGCGCGGCGCGGGCTGGGGAGGGGCCCCGGGGGCCGGGGCCGGGCCGGACACGCGCGATCGCCGCTGCCGCGGGGCCGGGGGCTCCATTGTGCTGCCCTGGCGGCGGGCCTGCGCGGGGGGCGCGGCCCGGGCCCCGCGCCCCAAACTTTGTTCCTCCCGCTCCCCCGTTATTCTGACGGCCCTCGGGCCGCCGCGCCCCCCCCCCCCCCCCAGGCTCGGCCCGAGCTTTGTGCCGGTCCGAGCCCGGGCGCCCCGGGGTGCAGCCCCCCACCCCCCTTTTTGTCTGGGAACAAAGCTCGTGGACTCGGCGCCCGCCGCGCGGGGCCCCCCCGTTGACGACTTCACGAAGAACTCGTAGTGCCCGTCCCCCTGGGCGCGCGCGTGTTTGGGGCTCCCTCGGCCCCCCACAGCCCCCGCGGGGCCCCGGGGCCCCTTCACTTTGTGCCCGGCTTTCCTCAGCCGCGCGCAACCGTGCGGGAACCTGCGCCTCCAGCAGCGAGTGCCGCGAGGAAAATGGTGGGGGGGCGGGGGGCGCGGGCCCGGGCCGGGGGGGCTGCCCGGGGGCGCCGCCGGCCCCCAGGCCCAGGCTGCGCGGATGGGGACCTCAGCTTTCCCCCCTCTGTTTCTCGGAAGACAGAATCACTTCAGCATTTCCCTTCTGTACTGTTGGTTCTTGCAAACTTTGGAAGAGGAACTTCGGAAGAATCGTCTGCCGCGAGGAGCTCTGTCATTCTTACTTTACTTACTACATCCTACAAGATTTCTGACACCTTGGAGGAAAAGGGAAAAAATAAAGTTATAGAGTGTGGGAGGGGATGAGTCAAGAAACTTTCGAGATAGTCTCCTGCTCAGATGGACTATGAGTGGGGGGGATTATCCTGCTTTTCAAAATGGTGGCTGTAGTGGAGGTGCTTGGGTTGCACAGGTTGTGTGATGATGCCATCGTGACCGCTGTTGGGGACTAGATAATGTGCGGGAGTCTTCCTCTTCCTGCCCAGTGCCCATCAGATTGGATAAATGTTCAGGTTACGTGTGTACAGGGAATGTTCTATAGGAGGTTCACAAGTAAGTACAACAGTGATTTTTTTTTACTTGAAGTAATTAAAGTATAACCAATGAAAATCTAGACCATGTATCTCTTTTCTAACTAGATCTGTGATTCCCATTTATTGGTTGACTTTAAATTTTAAAGCATGGAGAGCCAGTTGACACAATGTAAATTTTAAAAATGTCCCTGGTTAAATAAATTAATGTGATACTGAAGTGCGGCTAATTGAGATCATCATTGTAATGCTTCGTGTCTCCTGGAGTACAATAATATAGCCATCTGAAATACATGATTAACTGGAAGCATTGTATTATATAACACCATCAATTCACATGATGCTTGAGGACGAGGAAATAAACATTTTCAGAGAAAAAAGGTTTATCTTTACTGAAACATGTTGCTTTTTAATTGTTCGCTGCACTTGCATTTTTTTGTTTTCTGTGCGTTTTGTCTAATTTCCTTAGAAACTAGTCATTTAAAAGTTTCTAAAACATTTTAAAATAGAGTCAATGCTTTTTTAGAATCACTTTAGGGGAAATCAAGCCTTAGTTTTTGAGCCTTAGCATATTGCTTTAACTATATTCTTATGCTTATGGCAAGAGGAGTTGGCATTTGAATCCTGGGGACTTCATTGTCCTTCTTTTGGGAGATCTTTGATTTTCCTTTTTGAAGGGGGTAGGGGGAGAAAAGAAGGTGGCCAGACTAAGATTCAGACACCTGCTTGTCTGAATGTTCCATGTTGTTGAGCTGCTATCAGACATCATGCTTTTTAGGGAAGCTCCAGAAACAAGATTTCATGATGAATCACTTTTTATAGTTGGGAAAGACTTCAATCATCTTTGGCCAGATGATTGGCCAGATGATGGCCAGTTCGCTCTACAATGGGAAGTGATATCTCTGAAACTGGGGGGGGGGGGGGGGAGCAAGGGGGTCCTTGGTTTTTATTTGTCATGAGGCACTCAGGATAGATGAAGTTAGACCTAAGACCCTCGTGCTTCCCATAATTAGAAAAATGTTATGTTAAATTATATTCCTTCTGCAATAACACTTAAACTTTGCAGTGTTTCATATTTGGAACCAAAATGAATAATCCTTTAAATCTGGTAACTGGCCAGGCTAATCAGGTTCATTTTTGGCTTCTTGCTGACCCACAGTATATTTTTTCTTAAAAGTCTGTTGTATTTCCTTCAGTTATTTAATATACATATATACATGTCTACTGACCGGAGTGGTTATTCAAATACATTTACACAAAATCATTAAGAAAAAAGAAAATGAATGTGCAAAATGAAACAAGCCTCCATACCAGAGTAATCATAAATTATTGTACATATAACTATAAAGTTTCACAAATTAACTCCACTTCAAAGGATGTTTATGAATGCTTTTAATGTGGTTACCAATATAATTCCTGTTTTGGTGAATATTTTTTAAATTTTATTGTCTTTACATCGTGGTATAGTCCCTGGTATTATGTATTCTTTTGGGGGGGGGGAACAGATAGGGTAAAAGTAGCAAGATGAGGGTTGATTTTATTCAGTAAGAATTTATTGAGGACCCATTATGTACCCAGTGGGGTGCCAGGCACTCTAGAAGATGTAAAAGAAACACTATGATAAATCCATGCCCTCAAGAACCTAATAATATTTAATCCCCTGTATTTGTATGATTTTTTTATTCATTTAGAGTCTTTAAAATAATTTTAATGCCCCTATGAAACAAAATAAACATACATTATTATGCTAGTTTGCAAATTAGAAACTGAAGTGTAAAAAGATTACATGATTTACCCTCAGGATACATAACTAGTTATTAGTGGATTTGGGCCTGGGATTCAAGTTTCCTGAATCCCCCCAGCCCATGTGGTCACATGGTTCACCAGAGTATCAAGTAAAAATAAGTAATAAATCTCTGGAACTCTGTGGTGGTTTTAGCTTAAATAAGAAAGATTTGTTTTTGTTTGTTTTTTTGAAAGGGGAGGGAGTAAAGATAGAACCAAGAGGAGGAAATAAAACATAAAAACCTAGATAAAATGTGCTCAAAGCTAATGGTGAGGTAACCAGGGGACACTGGTCTCCAGATACCCTATTCTAGGTACTAGAGATCTGATAGTCCTATCTACCCCTCTTTTCTGTAGTTTTATGACTTAGCCATTGAATCCTGAATAGCTTGATTTCCATTTAACTTTCAGTGTTGTGGGAGCAGGAGATGTTTTCAAGGGTTTGAATTTTTGATCATTTATTTCCTCTTAAAGCTGTGGGCTGTAAATTGCCTCATCTGTAAGTTTTATAGTTCAAGATTTAGGATTTCTGAGATTATGTTGAGATATACTAAAGGATAGCTTTTTTCAAACTCTACTTGGTAACATTGAAACAGATTATGTTAAGATAAGTAATTTTCCCTAATGTGAGTTCAGATGGGACTAAAGGTAGTCTAAAAAGACTATCAAACAGGATGTGATAATTCTCTGTAAAGGAAAAGCCCTTAAACAGGATGTGAATTACTGAGGAGGGGGAATCCCTTATGCAGTGTGAAATCTTGAAAGGAGAGAATGTTCTCCAGTGATGTAACTCCCTCCAAAAGGGAATTCCCCTCCCCCTTCCTATTGATAGTAAAATCTTTAAAGAGGAGAGCCTTTAACCAACCAGTGTGAAGCTTCCAAGGGGCCCATATTTACAATGATAAAAGGGGCGATGCCCTACCCTTTCACCTCTGGAGGCCCACATTTGCATCTGGCTTACTTCACAGCTGAGGTTAAATTTGGTCTTGCTTAATTTTCTGGAAAGCAGTCTGTGAGGAGAGCTGAACATAGAGCTGGCTTGCATTCAGAACTACTATCCTTATTAACAGGGCTCAGGGTTGGACCTCCAGGGTATATATTATTCCTCTCTAAGTGAAAAGTATTGAAAAGTATTAGGAGGATAAATGTGGTTGTTTTAGGATTTTAAGAGGCTATACTGTCAAAGATGTAAAAGATAAGAATACATTTTTTTCATTTGTTGATTTTGATTGTGTGATTAAATTTATTTATGAGGTAGTTAGTTTGATGAAGAGAAGAGAAATACTGAATGAGTACTAGGGCCCTTTAGGGCACTTTACAATTATCTCATTTGATCCTAACTGTAACACATTGAGGTAGATGCTATTATTATTCCCATTTTTACAGTTGAGGAAACTGAAGACACATACCTAGGTAGTGGCTGAGACTGGATTTGAACTCAAGTCTTCCTGACTTCTGGCTGTGCACTCTTACCCATTGTGTCATGACTTACTCTTCTATTTACTGTCAGTGGGAGCTTGAGCAGGTGATTTGCTGTTTCAGCAGTTAGCAAAATGAAAGAGTTGAAGTACTTCAAGATTCTGAGGACAAGTCTTTTGACTCATAATTACCAACTTTTTACCAGTACAAATTAATTTCTTCCCTGAGGCATATGGGGCTGGTAATCTGAAGAGTCAGTTTGAAATAAATAGGATTTTGTGTCCAAAGGATACATTTTTTTCATTGCTTCACAATTCCTGTGAAAACAAACATTGGATTTTGTTCTGACATATGAGATGTCTTGAAGGAAGATTTCATTTTTGACTTTTCTATGCTTTTATTTATGTTATTTTCTTAAAACGGTGTTCCTTTTATTTAACTTACTGCTTGCTTCTGATATATAGGTGAGTCAAGAGACTTTAAAGTAAATTTTACTTGTTTGATATGTAGTTTACTGTTATTCCTGGGACCTTAGAATTTTTAATAGTCTCATTTTCTCTTTTTCTCTGGCATTCATGGAGATGATCCTGCTTTGCTCTTTCAGAAATACCTAGGACAAAAACTGTCGATTCTTTTTTCAAGAAATAGGAAAGAAACCTTTTTACTTTCCTTTAATTAAGAAATAATTTGAGTTTCAGCTAGATTCTTTGATAATAAAAGACCAACAAAGCTACAGGTAGTGAATGAATGATTTGGGGATGTCTAAGTAATTCTCTGCTTGTGTGGTAAGAGGTTTTTTTGTTTTCTTTGCTAGTCATACAGTGGAAGCACACCTTTTGCCCCTTGTCATTTACTAACATTGAAGGAAAGCAAAGCCTCTTCCAGATGTGTACTGTTTGCATCTGTATATATTAGAAATCTGGGAAGCATATTGATTTTTTTTCCCCCTGGGAATTAAATCTAAAAAGTGTTAAAAGGGGTGGCTAGGTGGCACAGATAGAGCATGAGCCCTGGAGTCAGGAGTACCTGAGTTCAAATGTGGCCTCAGGTACTTAATAATTTCCTAGCCGCTTAACCCCATTGCCTTGCCAAAAAAACCCAAAACAATAAAAAGTGTTAAGAGAAGTGGCTGAAATGGTGGAGGTCTGGGATGGTGAAGGAGATGCAAAGCTGGCCCACTCAGATTCAAAAGTACATCCATCAGGCCAAGCTTGGTGCATTGTTATGGGAAAAGGGGGATGGAACAGCAGCTCCCATGCTGGCTTCAGTAGTTACCATTGCTTGGCAAGACCTGGGTTCCTTTTTACAAAAGTCTTGAGCATTGCATAGCCAAGGATTGTGGAGGGGCTTCCTTATGACCAGGTCAAGAGTTCAGGAACAGAAGTTAAGTACTCCTCATTTTGGGAGGGAACATTTTGGCATACTCCAAGTTTTAGGACTTAAAACCTATACAACTTTTCTCTCTAACCCTTCATGTTGATGCTTCAAATGTAATAAATTTACCTTTTTTGATTCAATTCTTAAAGGAAGAATTCAAAAGATTTGGGGGGATTCAAAAGTTTTTATTTTCAAATTGATGTGGAGGGGGAAAAGTTAGTCCTAGAAGATGTCTCTTTAACTTAATAATAAAGCACCCTGATGTGCTTACCATCTGGATTCACCAAAAGTGGTGATTCAAGATTCATTTTTTTCCGTCTTTTGATTTTAGTCTCTCTGATGATAGTGTCTTATGTTTCTTATCTCCTTTTTTCCCCCGGAACCTAAAAATAGGTGATATTTACTAGATTTGGGGGCTCATTTTTTTTTTTGTCTTGCTGGTTCCAACCACTTTTCTCTATCTTCCATTGTTGTACTTATCTGGGATGGGGTGGGGAAGAGTCCAGGGATGGGCAGACATTGGCTGACCTGAGCAGTAATCTGCAGTGGACTAGAGGTGGAAAATGAATACCATCTATTTGTTGTCATCAAATGACTGTCAGTGTAAATAACTACTTGAGATCAGCTATTTGGGGGATGTGTGTGTGTGTGTTTGTATTGTATATGTATATCTTCTCTTTATATAACTATGTATGCATATCTATATGTAGCGCTATATATATATATATATGTAATTTCTTTATCTGGACAGCTATTTGGAACATTGGGTGGAGTTCTGGAACTGCAGTCAGGAGGATTTGAGTTGAGATGTGACTTCAGATACTTAATAGTAGCTATGTGATGCTGAGCAGATCATTTAAATTTTTTTTGTCATAGTTCTTTATTTGTAAAATGAGCCAGAGAAGGAAATGACAAGCCACTCCCATTATCTTTGCCTAGAAAACCCTAAATGGGGTCTCAAAGAGTTGGACGCAATTGAAACAATTCAGCAACCTATCTATATATATATCTATGTAGTATATCTTCTCCACATATTTTTAATGGCCTTTTCTCAGCTCTGGTCACCCATACAAAAGTATTTATATCCCTTGAGATAACATTTGAAATATTTGTTTAAAGCTTATTAGTTTTTTTCTGGGTTTTGGTGATTAAACTCTTAGAAATAAGGTAAAGAATCCTTTGAGGATTGAGGTCTATTGATCATCTAGGTTTTTTTTTTATTTTAATGCCTATTATGTTTCCTTCCATAATTTTTTAGTTCCAAGAGCAGCATAGGAAACATTTGGGTTTACATATCAGAGTAAACTGATGTTTCTCAAAGAGAGTAACTGAATGGTGATCATGTTTTCCAAATCCTAAACTTAGACATGTGATTTGACAGAAGATAACTCTTTTACAAAGTCTTGTTAAAATTATTCTTTATAGTCTTCAAGTTGGGACTTGCCCAGAAAGCATGATAGCTGTTGGTGAATTGGCTAGTATTCCTCTATTGCTAAGATGTCAGTCATCAAAATCAAATATGTGAATAATTGTTGCATAACTCTTATGCTTCTTGGATCTTATTTTGCATAGTTTTATGTCCCTTCTAGTAATTCTTGAGAATCAGAAGATGACCTTAGATGACTTTTGGTCTTAGTTTCCTCTTAAACAAAATGAAGGAGCTGGTCTAGCGATCAAGTCCAGTATTCAGTTATATGTACTTTAAGAAATAAAAGCAAGAGAAGTGATGAAGGAACAGAATTTTAAAGATCAGGGATGCAACTGTATCAAAGTCTTAAATTGGCAAGAATTTTGTTGAACCTTGAAGTCCTCCCCCTCCCCCAGTGATGACTCTGAATGAGAACAATACTGCCTAGAAACTCTTCCTTACAGTAGAGAATCCTTTTAAACAATCTCATTGACTTTCACTAGGTCTGTTTCTTTTAATGGGTGCCCTTTTCCTGGGTCTGCATTGTTTCAGTAACAATGGCTCCAGAGGGCAATTGGTTTGCTTGACAGAAATCGTGTTAAATTAACAGATCTATTCCCTTGGCAAATTCTCCCTCCCCCTTATTGTATCCTTTTCTCCCCCATAAGATTGTGTTAGGGATTCTTTTAGGTAGGGGGACAATTCTGTAATTTGTGTTCTGGAGTTCTTTGTTTACAGATATACACTACAGTTTTTGTAATGAGAAAAGGTGGTTTTAAAAAAATTCAATTTAGTCTATCCTAACACATTGTTAATTTGGTTGACCTGCTGCAGAATTGATTTTTTAATCCCCTTCTCATTCTTGCTTCTCTTAAAGCTTTTCTCCTCCTGTATGGTGAAGCTAGTCATTGATATACTCTCCTCTATGCGAAACTTTCTAAGCCAAAATTCCTAAATCCTAAAAGCCCTAAAGAACTAAGTCTTTTAAAAAACTTAAAAAAACTCTTTTAAATCATTTTTAGTAGTGAATAATAGATAACAGATCTTGCTATATGCAATTGCAAGAATGAAATTGGGAGGAAAAAATAAAAGGAATTTTCACAGTTACAATCAGTTACTCTCACGCTATCACATTCTGAACATAGATATTTTTGGCATTTTGGTAGAGAAATGGGTTTGGAAAAGGGATGGTTGATTTAAGAGGTTAGGTGGGTGGGGCGGCTAGGTGGCGCAGTGGATAAAGCACCGGCCCTGGAGTCAGGAGTACCTGGGTTCAAATCCGGTCTCAGACACTTAATAATTTACCTAGCTATGTGGCCTTGGGCAAGCTACTTAATCCCGTCTGCCTTGCAAAAAAAAAAGAGATTAGGTGGGTATGTGCCAAGCACTGTGTGTGAAGCACTTTATAAATATTATCTTATTTATTACATTATCCTCATTTTATAGTTGAGGAAATTAAGGCAGGCAAAGGTTAAGTGACTTGCCCAAAGTAATAACTAGTGAGTGACAGACAAGATTTGAATTCAGATCTTCCCAGCTTCAGGCCCAGTACTCTTCCGCTGCTCCACCTAGCTGTCCTCTGAACACAGGTTTCATATGTGCAACAGTGCTTTGCAAACATTAAAGTATTATATAAAAGCACCTGTTATGCTAGCTGTTATTGTTATTATTTTCTGGACTCTTAATGCAACCTTAGATCTCCGACACGTAAGTAGTGTGCCTGTTGCCAGGTGGCTTAATTGCTATAAAACTCAATTTCCTCTGTAAAGTGGGAATAATATCACCTATCTTACAGGTCTTTGTGTGTGTGTGTGTGTGTGTGTGTGTGTGTGTGTGTGTGTGTGTGTGTATTAGATTGAGTTAATCAATTTAGTTCACAGGAGGTTTTTAGCATAATTGGGGAATAATATGAATATTAGTTAACATATATGTATATATATACATATGTTACCATGGGCCAAGTTCAATAAAAATGCTGCACAATAATTATCTCCTCTGATCCTCACAACAACCTTGGAAGGTAGGTAGATGCTACCATTATCTCCATTTTACAGCTAGGAAAACTAGGTAACCAGGGTCCCCCAGTGTCTGAGGTCAGATTTGAAGCTGAGTCCTGATTCCAAGTACAACATTCTAACCACTGCCTATCTAGCTATTAAATGGAATAAGAATAACTTACATTTGTATAACATCTAGACCAAAAATAATAGTTACATGCAATGATCCCATTTTATCTTCACAGCCCTGTGAGGTAGAAGTACAAACATTTTCCTCTTTTTTGCATATGTGGAAGCTGAGACTGAAAGATGAGAGCTAGCATGTAACATACTTCAGGTCAACACATGGACACTAAGGGAGACATCAGGGTCTTGGAAAAGAGAGGAAGTTTTAGATAAGAAAAGAGGATCTTGGATAACTTTTGAGTATAGATTGGTATGTTTAGAAAGGAGATGAGGTAAAAGGAGTAATTAGGGATCAATCTGGGGAAGAGTTTGAATGCTAAGGTTTCCACTCATTTCAGGATTTTATCCTATGAATTTTTGAAGACCTTCCCTGATCTCCTTATGAACAATATATGGAAAGGCTCATGTTTTCCTTGTGGACAAGATGAAGTGATGAGGTATTGAAACTGGTTGATTGAACCAAAGAGTTGGTAAACAAAGTCTACAGAAGAGTTCATTCTCCAACTGTCTGATCTGGTACTGTTAAATATTTTTATCAGTGATTTAGATGAAGTCATTGACAGCACGATATCAGACTTGTAGATTACATAAAACTGGGAACTCTTTATGTTGATTGCATGACAGAATACAAAAAAATGATCTTAGTAAGCAAGAACATGGGTCATTTCTTAAAAGATAATATATTGGGCTAAAAAAATAATGTAATTTAATGCCATCTTAATGTTTGCAAAGGGTTTTACATACATTACTACCCAATTTGATCTTCACCCATGACCCTGTGAGCTGGGTCCCTTTTATAATGTTGATTTTACATTTGAGAAAATGGAAGTTTTAAGAGAAATTTCTAGGTGATTTACCCAAGATTAGTCTTCTATGTAAGTGTTTTAAGATAAGATTTGGATTCTTCCTGATCCAGGCCAATGTTCAGTCGCATACCATGATGCCTCATCAATGTAAATTCTAACTTAGATGAGTGGAACATGTATGAATCAATTGTGTGCCAAGACAGTCAAAAAGCTAATGACACTTGAGCTTATATTAAGAAGTATCCCACTTGGGGATGGGAGTTTTCTTGTATGCAATGTAATAATAGAAAATGGAAAAAAGACAGAGGTGTTCAGCTTCTACTATGAAAGAAAAAAAAAACTTGACTAGTTTAAAACCAAGATAAGTAATGAAATACTAAGGTGTCACCCACATGCCTTCAATAAACTCAAGTCACTGAGCCCATAAAAATTGTCTCTCACTATGCTAAAGAACTGGCAGATAGGAGGGCCACTGCTTATGATATTTGAAAGATTGTGGGGAAAAGTCTTCCAGGACCATGGAATGACATAGAAGAGAGTATACACACTAGGACAGACTAGGACTTTAATTTTTGGCAAAATTCTAAGAGATTAATAAGGAAATGATTAGTGAACCCTAGAAAATTGAAAACGTTATCCCAGATAATCAAGACAGGCTTATCATGGCAGGCTAATTTTATTTTCCTTTTTTCAATGGGTTTCCAGAGTAGTAAAGCAAAAGAATAATATCAATATAATTTATTTAGATTTAAGCAAAGTTTTTTTTTTTATCTTTTATTTGTGTGTGTCCTGTTCTCCATAGAATACTCTTCCAAAGTAGGGAGTGTATGCATATTTATATTTGTATCCTCAGAGTCTAGCTTTGTACTTGATACATAGTGATACATACATGAAATAAATATTTTTCATTCATTCATTCCTCTTTAAAAAAAATGAACTTCACAAGTATATATATGATAGAAAAGGAATAACTGGACAGAGGTTCATACGATTATACATTTGTAGTTGTAAGGGACCTTAAGTTATCTAAATATCTGGTTTTTAGTCTGCTGCCAGTTTAATTAGTCAAGCCTATTGGCAGCCAAAAAAACCTAATGTGATCTTAGCTTACAGTAAAAGGAACATAGTGTCCAGAATTAGGTAAACGATAGTTGTCATGTGGAAGAGAAATTAGAATCTTTTGGTCCCTGGGGCAATGGGTAGAAGTTGGCAGGTCTAGGCTCTATTAAAAACTTAGTAATAATTAGAGCTCTCTCAATGAGGAACCCATTACTATAAAAGTAATGGGTTCTTTGTCACTGGAGGTATTCAAGAGGAAGGCTTTTTTTTAAGGTTTTTGCTAGCAAATGGGGTTAAGTGGCTTGCCCAAGGCCACAGCTAGGTAATTATTAAGTGTCTGAGGTCAGATTTGAACCCAGGTACTCCTGACTCCAGGACAGGTGCTCTATCCACTGCTCAACCTAGCTGTTAAATTTTTCTTTTTCAACTAGAAAAAAATTTTTTTTATTCCTTTCAATTATTCCCATTGAAAAGAAAAAAGAAGGGGTGGCTAGGTGGAGCAGTGGATAAAGCACCAGCCCTGCAGTCAGGAGTACCTGGGTTCAAATCTGACCTCAGACACTTAATAATTACCTAGCTGTGTGGCCTTGGGCAAGCCACTTAATCCCATTTGCCTCGCAAAAACCTAAGGGGGGAAAAAAGCAAAACTCTTGAAAAATGTATACATAATCAAGCAAAATATTTCTCAGGGGACAGTAATATTCCAATATGTTCGTGTACTATAATAATTTAGCCAACCATTCTCTGATGACCACCTCTTTAATTTCTAGTTTTTTGCTACTAAAAAAATAGCTAATATAAATATTTTTCTAGAAAGAGGTCCCTTTCCTCTTTCTTTGATTATGATTAATAGTGGTATCACTGGGTCATAGTGTTTACCCAGTTTAATAATTTGGATAGCATAGTTCGAAATTGCTTTCCAGAATGACAACTCACAGCTCCACCAGGAGTACGTGAATATGCTTGTTTCCAGTCTTAACCTCAGAGGTTTATTTTACATTTTTCTAATTATTAGGGATTTTTCCAAATGGCTACTGATGCTTGGATTTCTTCCTTTGAAGATTGCCTGTTAATATCCTTTGACCATTTATTCATTGTGGTATGCTTTTTTATTTTTGTTTTTGAGTTTTGAGTCTTTCCATCCATCCCAGGTTGGAAGAACCTTAACTCAAAGACCTGATCCTACTACTGCTCCAGCTCAGAAACTTTTAACTTTTCTCACTTGGGCCATTTTGACCCCTTCCTGGTGACCCCTGTATTATAAGACCTCATCATACTGATGTCAGACTTGGTGCCATTGCTGATAGATAACCTTTAGCTCTCCTGAAGCCCAAAGTTCAAGTGATTCAGCTTCACCTCCCTTAACAGCACCTGAAGTATTTATTAACTTAAAAAAAAACACGAAATCTCAGTAAGTAAAAGGGCTATATTAAAAAAATTAATGACTACAATTAAAGAGCTTGGTTTAATTAGTGAAAAGAAAAAAGGAGAGAGTAGCATGTAGTGTTCCCTCATGCCTCCAAAGAAAAGAAGTCTTGGTTCTTAAACATTTAAATTAGTTTTTATATATTTTGGAAATGAGATTTTTTTTATAAGATAGGAAACACTTTCTAATTTTAGCTTTATTGATGTTGTTTGTCCAAAACCTTTTAAATTTTAATGTAATCAAAATTTTATCTTCAGTGAAAAGGGATGGTCCTTTTTTGGTCATTGTTGTGTGAAAGGTAGTTTATTACTCTGATTTATGTCATTCTTTATATTTGAGCTTAATTTGGTAAACTTTTTTAAGATGTCGGTGTATACCTAGTTCCTGGCATTCCACTTTAATACTTTTTCCAAAAGTTTTTGTCCAATCATGTTGGGCAGGGGCGGCTAGGTTGCACAGTGAATAGAGCACCGGCCTGGGAGTCAGGAGTACCTGGGTTTAAATCTGGCCTCAGACACTTAATAATTACCTAGCTGTGTGGCCTTGGGCAAGCCACTTAACCCCATTGCCTTGAAAAATCTAAAAAAAAAAAAAATCATGTTGCGTTTAATCCAACAAGTAGACTGCTGACCTGTTTCTATATGTTAGGTACCTAAATCTGATTGATATTTTTATTTTATAAACCAGGACTAAGACATTTTGATGATTACTGCTTTGTGTATAGTTTAAGATGTGGTACTTTGACCTTCCCCCAACCCTTTACACATCTATCTTTCATTATTTCCTTTGATATTCTTGACTTTTTGTTTCTCCAGATGAATTTTATCATTTTTTTCCTCTAGCTCCATAAAGTAATCCTTTGGTAGTTTGATATAGCCTTTATCAATGTTATTTTCAAGGCTATTCCTTCTCTTTTGAGAATCCTCATCTTCATTCCCCCTCAGCTACATACTGGGATGGGATTTTTGTTTTCTCTAGAGTTCATATTTTTTGATTCTCTCATTGTAATCTCATTCTCCCAGCTCCTAGAGCCTCCCTCCTAAAGTCATTCTCTTTCCTTCCTTTTCAGACACTCTCCACTTTTCTCATTTACTCTCTTCCCTTATTTCTTTTTATCACTTCACTCATTTTAAAATCTCAGTACATTTTTGGTAATAAGTTTAGTTTTACTGTCCCCAATTGCTGAAATTCTTGCCCCACTAACTTCTCCAAACTCCAATCCTGTGCTTCTTCCACCACCACCACCACCACCCCTGTTGCTCCAATATTGGAGGAAATTAAACTACACTGTCTGCCTTCTCTACCATTTTATGCTATCTAATATCAATTTTTTTTTGGCAAGGCAAATGGGGTTAAGTGGCTTGCCCAAGGTCACACAGCTAGGTCATTATTAACTGTCTGAGGTCACATTTGAACTCAGGTCCTCCTGACTCCAGGGCCCGTGCTCTATCTGCTGTGCCACCTAACTGCCCCATATCTAATATCAATTTGACCTTTATCACTTTTAAACTTTCTTGATCTATTGCAGTGCTCTATTATGTGTTTGTGTGTGTGTGTGTGTGTGTGTGTCTGTGTGTCTGTGTGTATGTATTCAGGAATATCTTAGGTGATGCAGGTTTGAATACAGACTACTTAAATAAAGAAAATATTATGATAAAGCATATCACATGAATTTTTTATTTCCCAGAGCATATAGAAGTTATATTAACTATACTGTAGCCCCAAAGTGTGCAGCAATATTATGTTTAAAAAGCTAATGTATAAACCTTAATTTAAAAACATTTTATTGCTAAAAATGGTAACCATCAGTGAGCCATCAGTGAGTTGTAATCTTTTGCTGGTGGAGGGTCTTGTCTTTATAATGATGACTTCTGATTGATAGGGGTGGTGGTTTGTGAAGTTGAGGGTGGCTGTGCTATTTTAAGACCACAATGTAGTTTGCTGCATGAATTTCTCTGTAGTTTGTAGTTTGTTTACTGTAGAACTTCATTTTAAAATTGTAATAAATCTTCTAAAGGCATGCTGCTAGCTTTATCAACTAAGTTTATATAATATCATTTAATATTGTTCTTTCTCAGGGAATAGTGAGGCCTGGGGGAAGGAAGAAAGATGGAAGACAGCAGATAGAACACAAATAACATTTATTGATTAAATCCTCCATCTTACATAGGGGTGGTTTATGGCACCCCAAAGCAATTGCAATACTAACATCAAAGATCACTAATCACAGATCATAATAGATCGAATGAAAAAGTTTGAACTATTAGAAGAATTACCAAAATGTGATTTCTTTTTTTAAAATCTATTTATTTATTTTTATTTTTAAAGATATTATTTATTTTGAGTTTTACAATTTTTCCCCTGATCTTACTTCCCTTCCCCACCCCCCACAGAAGGCAATTTGTCAGTCTTTACAATTGCTTCCATGGTATACATCGATCCAAATTGAATGTGATGAGAGAGAAATCATATTCTTTTTTTTGAGTTTATTTTTATTTTTTGTTTTTAAATTTATTTTTATTAAATATATTATTTGAGTTTTACATTTTTTCCCCCAATCTTGCTTCCCTCTCCCCTCCCCACCACAGAAAGCACTCTGTCAGTCTTTACTTTGTTTCCATGTTGTACCTTGTTCCAAATTGGGTGTGATGAGACAGAAATCATATCCTTAAAGAGAAGAGAAGTCTAAGAGGTAACAAGACCAGTCAATAAGCTATCTGTTTCTTTTTCTAAATTAAAGGGAATAGTTCTTGCACTTTGTTCAAACTCCACAGCTCCTTATCTGGATACAGATGGTACTCTCCTTTGCAGACAGCCCAAAATTGTTCCCAATTGTTGCACTGATGGAATGAGCAAGTCCTTCAAGGTTGAACATCACTCCCATGTTGCTGTTACGGTGTACAGTGTTTTTCTGGTTCTGCTCATCTCACTCAGCATCAGTTCATGCAAATCCCTCCAGGTTTCCCTGAAATCCCATCCCTCCTGGTTTCTAATAGAACAATAGTGTTCCATGACATACATATACCACAGTTTTCTAAGCCATTCCCCAATTGAAGGACATTTACTAGATTTCCAATTCTTTGCCACCACAAACAGGGCTGCTATAAATATTTTTGTACAAGTAATATTTTTACCCTTTTTCCTATCTCTTCAGGGTATAGACCCAGTAGTGGTATTGTGGGTCAAAGGGTATGCACACAAAATGTGATTTCAAAGACATGATGTGAGCAGATAGACTGATGGTGATGATACACTTGCTCAATGCAGGGTTGCTTAATAAAAACAAATAAAAATCCTTCAATATTTGTGAAATGCAATTAAATGAGGTATGCCTGTACATGTGCTATTGTATGTATATATGATAAAATAAATGAAAATAAGAATTTTTAAAAGAATGAAAAATCACATATTCCATCCCTTTATTTTACTTATGAGGAAATGGGCCAAGAGAAGTTAAAGTGAAATTAAAAAATTTTAAAGTAATTTTTAATTTTATTAACAGCATAAAACCCTTTTAGCTCTCACTAAAATATTAATAACTTTAGTGAGACCAATATATATGAATAAATATCATTTTAAAAATCTTATGATGGAATAAAAATCTAATTCTAATGGCACTTTGCTTTAATACTTGATAATCAAAACAACTTCAAATTGTGCATTTATTATTTTATTTGGTCATTGTTTTTTAATACCTATCAAAGCTGTAGAAGACACTTTACAGCAATCCAGATGGCAAGAGTACATTTATTGGTTGTGTATTATAAATTAAGAAACTTTATTTTTCTGTCTTTTCCACCAATTTTACAAAGGTTTTTGTTGTGATTCAGTGAATTTCTCACTTCTCTACTGTCAGTCAATTCTTGTAAATGGATTAGGAAATACTGCTTATTAAAAAAAGATGCTGTTCACAGGCTTTTAAAGAGTTCAGATATGAGTTTTAAAAGATGACATATTTGATTTTTGTTTTTGGATTACAGTATCTAATCCATAGTATGATTAATAGATGCTTGTTGATTGATTAAACAAAAGCTTAGGTTAACAATGCCTTTCTAATGGTGGCTTAATATTATTAGCTACTCTCTCAAAGCACATTTAACTTGAGTCTTATCCTTAAAGACAGTAGATGTAAATCCATATTTCATATAATTTAATAATTATTTTGATAATTTGAAGATTTCAGTTTTTTGCTAGCTTGCAGCTCTTGTTGCTTGTGCTTTAATCCATATATATGGCAATACATCTAATAAATATATATGTGTGTGTGTGTGTGTGTGTGTGTATGTGTATACACACACATGCATTTTTGCTGTTATCTTTAAGCTACTGGTTCAGTTTGTAAGGATTAGTAGTTTATTTAAAAAATGGAAATAGAGGAACAGCTAGGTGGTGCAGTGGGTAGAGCACCAGGCCCTGGATTCAGAAAGACCTGAGTTCACATTTGACCTCAGATACATAAGCTATATGACCCTGGGCAAGTCATTTCATTCTGTTTGCCTCATTTATCCTATTTAAAATTTCTCCTATTTTACTTATTTGTTTAGTGGCTGCTATGTGCTAGTTGTTGTGTTGTGCATTAGAGATAAAAGAAATAAAAATGAACAGTTCCTTCTCAGAGGAGACCACATCTACATAGATAACTTTATCCAAAATTAATTTATTTAATTATTAATTATTAATTTATCAAGTTAATTTTAATACTGCTTAGGGGAATCATGAGATTCTTTATTTAGAAAGTAGTTCCTGGTTTCTAAGAGGTACCTTGAAGGGGGCGGGGCAGGGTGATCCAGGTATGGAATTCAAAGGCTTGGATATGATAGGCAAATGCAACATTTTTCATGAGGATAAAGGAAACTGGTTTAGAATTTGGAAAGGAGAGACTGTTCATATCTGGTTTGTAAGTGTACATCTAGAGTTTAGACTCTCAGGACTGTGAGGCCTGGGGCAGGCACCTGGCCAAGTGGGTTGAGCACCAAGTCCCAGGGAAGTGCAAAACTGGCCCTAGTTCTTAGTAGCTGTGTGATCCTGGGCAAGTCATTTAAACCTATTCACTTGAGTATCTTTGCCAAGAAAATCCCAATTTGGTCACAGAGAGTCAGAACTGAAAGGACTCAATGAAATTATAGAGATTAGAACTGAAGCTAAATGTGAGCTTTCTGCATATGAGATGAATGAGAGCATAAAGAAGAGATTCTTAACCTGCTGTGAAGAATTTGGGTTTTTAAAAATTTTTTGATAATTTCTCTAATATAATTGGTTTACTTTATAATACCATGTATTTTATGTATTAAAACATTTATGTCTGACACAAAACAGTTAAGAACCCTTTGATACAGAAAAAGGAAAAAGTTAAATTAAAGTAAAGATAATCATCCAGAAAGTTTTTAAAGATAGATATTTTAAAGACTCATCCAAGTAGAGATGATAGATAGTTGAACACTCTTGCAGGAAGCATAGAAAAGACAATATCCCAGAGGTTAGGAGACTTGGATTCAGCTCTGCTACTAACTAGTCATGACTTTGGGCAGTGACTTTTCTGGATCTCGATTTCATATAATCCCCATACCTTCTATCTCCAAAATCTAGTCATTTGACTAAGGCTTTAGTCGGAACCATGACTAGACTCAGGGAGAAAGCATTGAGAAAAGTATCTTGAGTTATGTGGTGTAGTGGAAGTGGGACATTAGTAACCCTATACAAAGAAAGGCAAAAACGCTCTGAGGGGCAAATAGTGGGGATGCTGAATGGATAGAAGAAGGCACCAGCGTTGGGGGGGTAGGGAAAGCTTCTTGTGGAAGCTGGGGTTTTAGATGGGACTTGAGGGAGCCTGGAAGGAGGGAAACATGTCATCCAGGTGTGGAGAATAGCACGGAGTCCAGTGTGTGTGGTTAGTTAAAATGTTAAAGGAAGAGTGTTCTTGAAGAAATGAACATACAGATTATTCATGATATTAATGAACATTTATAAGTTATCTCATTTGATCTTCACAAAAAAAACTTGGAAAGTTGATTATCCCCATTTTTATAGATGAGGAATCTGAGCCAATAGGGTCAAATGACTTGTCTGAGATCATATTTGAAGTCAGGTCTTTCCTGACTCCAGGTCTTTGTGCTCAGTCCAGCATACCATGGAGCTGCCTCATTTATCTTTGGAGAAATGCTGATGAATGAGAGATACCGCAAGAAAACTTTATTTTATAAATTTTTCCACTTGTAGGTTAGTATAATTGCCACTATATATAATATTTTAATTCTTTTAAATTCTTTATCTCTAAGAATCCTGACATTCTATATTTAGTGTTTTTATAAGGTCACACTGTTTTTCTCTGTAGCTACCAAATATGATATAACTTTGGCATTAGAGAATTTACTTGGATTGAAACTATGAAATATCTATCTGAATGTTAATTTTGAAGATATTTTAAGTTATGCATATTGATCTGTGTCAACCAGCATTTATTAAACGCCCACTGTATGCCAGTTCTTGTGGTATAGTGTGATTGAGGAGCTTTCCTCTTGAGTTAGGAAACCTGAGTTGGGTGGTTTATGTCGAGCTTCTGTTAGACTATGCTGCAGAAGGGAGGGAAGGAAGAAGCATTTTTAAGTGCTCATATTATCTTCACTTTTTTGTTGTTCAGTCAGAGGTTAAGTGACTTGTTGAGTAACTGCCTGAAACTGAATTTGGAAACCCCTCCCAATATGTTAGATCCAAATGAAGGCATCCTTTCCCATATTCTTCTAGATCTGGGGTTCTTTTTTTTAATTATAAAGATTTTATTTTGAGCTTTACAATTTTCCCCCTAATCTTGTTTTCCTCCCCCCCCCCCACAAGGCAATTTGTCAGTCTTTACATTGTTTCCATGTTATACATTGATCCAAATTGAGTGTGATGAGAGAGAAATCATATCCCTAAGGAAGAAACAAAGTATAAGAGATAACAAGATCAGACAATAAGATATCAGGTTTTTTTTCCCTAAATTAAAGGAAATAGTCCTTGGACTTTGTTCAAACTCCGTGGTATAAATCTTTTTGTACAAGTGATGTTTTGACCCCTTTTCATCATCCCTTCAGGATATAGACCCAGTAATGGTATTGCTGGATCAAAGGGTATGCACATTTTTGTTGCCCTGTGGGGAAAGTTCCAAATTTCTCTCCAGAAGATCTGGGGTTCTTAACCTGAATCTCTAAGCTTGCAAATTTTTTTAAGCTTTTGAAAAAAAAAATATTTTAAAGATATTTAGATATCTGTATTTTAGTATGATTGGCTTCCTTTGTAATCCTGTGGATTTTATCATAGGCATTTAAAAATGTTTGAGAACAGGGCTTTATCAGATTTCCAAAGGGGTTCATGACCCCCCCCCCAAAAAAAATTAGTGTAGTAGCCCCTTCCTCCCTCTACTAAGAGGATACATAGATAAGTAAATGTATAAGTATGTGTAGGATTTATACCAAGTAAATCCATAGTGATGGGGTGGGGTAGCACACTATCTCCTGAGAGAATCAAGAAAGGCCTCTGGAGGTGACACTTTAGCAAGGCTTGAAGGGAGTTGGGGGGGGGGTAAGAGGAAAAAGCTAGGTGGCTCAGTGAGTAGTGTGCAGGACCTGGAGTCGGGAAGCACTGAGTTAAAATTTAGCCTGAAATTCACTGTGTGATCTTGGATAAGGTCCTTAATCTCTGTTTTCCTTAATCTATTAGAGAAAGAAATGGCAAACCACTTCATTATTTTTGCCAAGAAAAATCTATGGATACTGCGGTCCACTGTGTCTCGAGGAGTTGGACACAATTGAACAGCAGCAAGGAGTTTTAAGAGGGAAAATCGAGAAAACAATTCAAGCTCATGCAAATGGAGATGGGCTATGGTGTACAGGGTGCAAGTATGCCAATTTGGCAGGAATATAGAGTGTGAAGGAAAGTAATGTGTAATAGGTCTAAAAAGGTAGGGAGATGATAAAGATTTTAAATGCTCAACCCTTGTTTATCCTAGAAGCAATGGGAAGCCACTGCAGATTGTTGAGGTATGATGGAGAAAGCGACTGGATCATTTGGTGGTTCTATTTATCCACCACGTGAAGTTAATGAGCATGCCTGTGAAAGACACTGAAGTAATAAAAGAATTCGATCTAGCTAGTTTAGTTATTTGGAAGTCTGTGGGAAGCTCAATGTGGCTATTCTTTGGACCAAGGGATTCATAATAACAAAGAAGCCTGAAAAGCTTTGTTTGTCTCCTCCCTTGGTAGAACTGTTCTTGCTGAAGCTCCTGGCTTAGGGAGCTTCCCCACTTGGAGGATTAGCTTCCTGTTCTTAAAAAATATAAGAAGAGCTTTGTAATTAATCATCTGTTACAGGCCCGACACGAGGACAGTGTTTTGGGAGATAATATGGCATCTTTTTTGCCTCTAGGACTCTTTTGCACAGTATTCCTTTTTTCATCCCCCAATAACCCTAAAGGAATTTTCAGCCTTAACTTTTAGTCTTCTCTCCAGTATTGTCACTGGCTTTCTAATATCTGAAATTTGTAGAAATAACACTTTCCCCAAAATGATAGAACCTAGAATAGGAATATTCATTCCCCAAAGTGAATAAACTAAACTCTCAGTTATGTTTAATCTAGTGAAAGGCAAAAGTCAGGGGAAGGAAGTAGGAGATATTATTTTGTTGGTGAATTAATAGCACGAAACAGACTTTCAGAAGTTCATTTTGGTTCTGTCTTTTGACAGTAAGGATTCCTTTCGTAACTAGAAAGTTTTGTGGAAAGAATTAGTGAATTTTTACACTTTAAAGTTGAAAAGTAACAGAAATGTACACATTTTGAATATTTTGTGTATAATTGCTAAATGTATTTTAAAATGTTTATAAGACTTAGATAACAAAAAATTATGCTGTTATGCTATCTTAGGAATAGTTATTTCATCCTTGCTGATACAATGCTTAATGGAGCTTTCTTTGAACCTTCTTGAGTTATCTGGTGCAATTGAATAGGCAAACATTAATAGTGGAGTTCTTGCTTCATTCTGCTCCAATTGGAGAGGATTAAAAAGCCTAGTTTGCTTTCTTCATTTTTTTTTCTCTCTCTTGGTTGTTGAAAGGATATTTTCTGGGACAGCTGCAGCAGTGCCTTGGATTAAGTTTCTCTTAGCCATGGGGATCCTAACAGATTTGAAGAAACAAGGAAGAGAGATGGTTATAAGTGACTTCTTGGACGGCAACATGTTCTAAGTGAGATGCTTTAGGCTCAAGGTTAATCACAGTTGTCATTTATTACTCATTTATCCTCTTTTGGTGAAATTGCACTGCCCATATAGGCCTTCTCTGATACATGAAAAAAGCATTGAGCTACACAAAGTAATTGTTAAATTACAAAATAATAAATTGCTCATTTAATAATTAAATAATACATTGTTAAAACAATAATTAGTTGATTTATGAATGGTGACCATAGTGCTGCTATCTTCTTTGGTGCTGAGTGCATTTTACCTAAGTTGGTTAGATGAATTCCCAAATAATCTAGTCCTCTACACTGCTATACCTCTACTCTCCTTCCAGCTTTAAAATTCAATGATTCAGAATATATTCTTTTTTAATTCCTAAAATCCTTTGTTAAGTCAGTGAAAAGAATGCTTAACAAATGCACTGGAGTTGCTCACAGGGATTTTTTTGATGTTTGAGATTTGGAAGAGAATAAATGTGGGAGATAATCAATTAGGAAATATAGTAAAGTTATAGTTCAATTCTTATTCTTGTTGGCACTGCAACATTATTCTGGACTACATTCTTCTAATCTCAGCTGATGGACCATCTGTATATAGGAATTGATAACTATCCTTGAGATTGCCCTTGGGACAAGATACATAAGAATTATACATTTTCCTTTCCTCAGGTAATTGAGTCTATTTGTGTATTTATTCTTTGTAAGAAAATAATCTAATCTAACTCCAATTCTGGTATTCATAATACAGTAGAGGTAAGGTTATTTTATGCTCTTACACTGATATCAGTAAATTTGGAACATTGTTAAATTAATATATTTTTGTTTAGCCATTTGTAATCCAAATGAAGACCTTGACTCAAGATATTATTTGAATGAAAGGATCTATAGAGCCCTCCTTAGCTGAACCAAATGGGATTTTCTCAAGGCATTTTCATGAATATGCTTTCCAGGCTATATAGTGTGTTGCTTTGGGGAAGGGGGAAGCAGAGATATTGAAAGTGGAAATAAGTGGGGCCTGATATGTTGTAAAGAAGTATATAAGCACAAGGATCAAAGAAAATCAAAATGGCAAGAAAATCCTAATTAAATATTTTCAATTCCTAATTTATTTCACATTATGTTGATAAAGTATCTAGCATTCATATACTACATGGCATTACTTTTGTATTTCTCTAGTTCTAAATTTGGTTTACCTGAATTATAAATGTTAAATTGTATTGTTTGAAAGGGAATCAGAGAAAGGACAATGCTAGACCCATCTGAAATAGGACTTGAATAGGCTAAGGTATAGTATTGTAAAATAATACTGTCTAGAATTTGGACCCAAAATGTACAGGTCAATTTTGGGGGTAGGGAGCCTAGAAATTAATGTTTATATTGAAAGATACATTATAATTATATGTTTGTGTATATAATTAGATCTTTAAATGAGTGTTTAACATACAATATTTGATATGTTTATTTCCTTCCTTTTCCCCTTTATGTAATATGGGCTTATTAAATTGAACTTCAGAGTTGGAAGGAACCATATAAATAATGTAACTACTTGATTTTTATAAATGAGGAAAATGAGGCCTAGAAAGCCCCAAGGTTGTCAAGAGAGATAGGTAATAAGTGGCAAATACATGATTTGAAAATCAATCCAGGGTACTTTCTACTACACTTTTATCTCTTCATCTACTTTATTTTATAAATACCAATTCATTATATTTTCATTTTTGTTTATATTTATAATAATATACTGTAGTTAAAATTTTATATTATTTATTATATTATTATATTACTGTACTTAAATCTAAGAACCCTATCAATCATCTTCAGATTGGCCTTCATCATTTTTCCTCATTCTGAACTGTTGAAGTTATACAAAAGCTCTTTGGCAGAAACCAAATCTAGCAGAAAGCATTATTCTATAGCCATAGTCTTCTATAAACTACACCTCCAGGGAAAGAGGAAGGTACATTTCCTTTTCTCCAAAGGCAAGATTGATTATTCCAATTATATAGTATCATGTAATCTTTTCACAGAAGTACTTAAGAAATATTTGAAAGCTGTTGTTCCTGAATTAGCTCACCTGAGAAACCCTGGTCATCTTTTACTTCTATTTTAAACTGGAAGTGAATTCTTCATCCCCTGACTCTTAACACTTTGTTCTGTTTGTTATTGTAGTTATTTGTGTATATGTTCTTAATATAGATTATAAATCCACTGAGGGTATAGATTTTGTCTTGCTCAGTTTCAGGCACAATGATTCTATACCTCAATTGGGAGGGGAAAAAAGCAATAATAACGGCGATTTTATTTGTGTTTAAATTATGTTCAATGTTTAAATGCCTGCAAATCTTATTTCAGACTTTTTAAAAAAATAATAACTCTTAGAAATCTACTGTATACACAGTCTTTCATATAGATAAACTAGCTCTACCACTGCTGGCAGTAAAAACATTTGTATTAATTAATAAGAGCTCCTCACCTCAATTTTAGTGCCAACCTTAGGGAGAATGATAGAAGATCTATGGTTAACGGAAAGAGCCTGTGTAGTGATTGTGACAAAAGTTTTTAGATTGGAAAACTAAGTATTAATGGGTAGAAAAATTGAATTTTTTACATATATGTTATATTGAATAGATAAAATCAGAAACCCACCCTGGGTTTTAGTGCGGAGAGTCTCACCTTTTTCCTTCCTTTTTTTCCCTTCCTATCTTCCATTTCCATGATGCTGTGTGGAAATGTCCCAGTTCTTGCAGCTGTGCTCATTGTAATGGGTCATTTCATTTTGAAATCCTTGTTTAAAAGGGAGCCACACTCTGGCCGTCTGTGACAGATGCCACCTACTTATTTTCTCCCAGGCTTGAAACAGCCGTATGTGACATGGGAGCAGAAGAAAGGAAGGGTGAAGTAAAGTAAAGGAGGGTAAGGGCAAAAAAAAAAGAGGGGGGAGTATTTTACTTAATAAAATACTTAAAATGATCAAATGGTCTTGCTTTTTGTTTACCAAAAGAGACAGCTGTAGTAGACTGTCTACAGAACCTAGTGGCATTCCTCAAGAAGCATCTTGTTTTCAGTCATTGTACATGGGGTCTTGGTCAAGACTGAAGATTGTTGTTTAGGAAACATTCTCTCCAAGACCTCAATCCTCTTGTGGAAGATTTGGCTTCTGAGCAAAGTGCCCAAAGGACTTCTGTAATAGGGATGTGCCTTTCTAGCTGTAAGAGGGAAAAACTCTTTGCTTTTTAATGGAGAAGGGATGAAATATGAAAGAATCATTTCCCTACCTCAAAATTAAGAGTGGGTCCCAGGAAATCCTGCCAGCTTTTTCTTCCAATTGAAGGGCTGTCTACTGATTGGAATGACAGCTTTGAACTGGAAGACATTATTTCATTAGTGCACTAATCAGCTACAGAGATTACCCAATTGGCTACTTAATAATTAAATGAAGTTGCTTGTAATTCTTTGAGCATACACAGAACTAATTAAATTAACCCTTTTATTGCCCTATGTGCCTAAGGTATACTTACTTGAAATGGAGAGTGACCTTTAGAATTTAGGGCTAGAGTGGCATTAATGTGGATGTGATATTAGAAATAATTTTTGAACTTTGAGAGACCTGTTTTAAAATGTGTATTGACTCCAAGGGGAGAAGAGAATGCAACTTTGTGAACTTTAAACCTTTTGATAGGATCTTAGATACTCCAATCGACCTATAATAGTGTCCTTTGAGTTAGGTAGGCTCTGGACCTGTACCCAAATATTTAAATAAGTAATTTATTATTATTTGTTTCCAGCTTTATTTTCCAGGCATTACACTAAGGACATGACAAGTATTATCTATTTTATAATTTTATAACAACCTATTTCATAAGTGAGAAAATAGAGGTGAGCATAGGTTTAAGTGATTTTGTCCAGGGTTGCACAGGCAATGTTTGACCTAGGTCTGATTTAATTCATTCTAGGTGTTCTACCATTGTGCTACCTATCATTTATAATTGATTACTTTTTAAAATGTATCAATTATATCAAATGAAGTTCTGATGAAGTTTCATGATATAGATAATATAGTGCTTTAAATTTCTCAGTTTGTTTTGTTTTTGCAAACACTTTTGAAATAAAAGCTGGTAGTTTCTCCATTTTGTATGTGAGGAAACAAAGTTCTAAAAAAGTTAATTCTAGATACTTAGCTGAGAAAGTCTCCTGACTTTCAGTTAAATTTAATCAATTGTTATATTGTCCTTTGTTCAGTTATTATAATTATTCAGATAACTATCATGTTTAAAAAATAATTTTTCTTGTACATAAAATTAAAAAAGAAAAAAACAAAAGCCAGGTAACAGATAAGCACACTCAAACAAATGAACAAAAAATTCCCCCATTGACCATGTCCCAAAAAATGTGACCTTTTTCTTTCTCTTTAAGAAAGTGGATAGCATGCATTACCATCTGGCCTCTGGAATCATGATTTATCATCAGCACTCTTTTTTCCTTTTGTGAATTTAAAAAAAATATTTTGGTCATGCATTCTTCCCTAAGCTCTGTCTATGACTTCAAACCACTACTACCTTTGGTGTAGCACCTCTTTGTCAAGACTTTGATCTGAAGTTCAAAATTGTTTCCCTCCATATTCCTGTGAATTGTGCTCATTTCGTACAAGCCTTTCCATGTTTCCCTGAATTGATATTTGTCATTTCTTATGTACATTAATATATTCTTTTGAACAATTCCTAATTGATGAGTACTACTTTTGTCTCCTCTTTACTATAACAAAAAATATTTCTATGATGTTCTTTGTCCTTTGTTCTTGAAGAAAACCATGACATTAGGGAGGTAATTCCATGACAAGCAGGTAAATTGAATTTGACTAAGGAAGTGCTGTGTCGAGTCACCAGCCTCACTTTCTCCTCCAGAGTCATCTGGTCCAGTGACCAGATTCAGGACAACTGGAGATGACTCTGAATATTAGGCAATCAGGGTTAAGTGACTTGCCCAAGGTCACACAGCTAGCATCAGTCTTACACTTATATCTTGTCCTTTTGTTCTTGACTTTCTTGGTCTACTGTGCCTAATAGTTTACACTTTAGTGACTTTTGGGGTATATAAATTGTTTTCTTGAAAGATTGAAGCCATTTACAGCTCCACCATAGAGGAGGATTAAATTTCATAATTTCTATCTCGTGGCCCTTAGTATTAGCATATTATTACAAGTTAATTCATAGTAGTGCCTATTCTTAATTGCTATAACCTCTAGGTATCCTTGTGTATAGGTTGGGTATATGACTTATTTTAGGGGAAAGGAAAAGACAGTGGCATCATGGTGGTGTAGGTTTTGATGACTTGTGCAATGGATAAATAAAAAGAATGGGGGTGGAGGAGGAGAGAGGAGATAAAAGGAGAGAGGATTAACAGAAGGCTGCAGATGGTGGCTCAGTTTCTTGGAACAGCTCCATCAGTTCCTTCTGTCCAATCCAGTCTGAGGGATCCATCTGGGCTTCCTTCAAGTACAAGAATGTGATGTAACAACCTAGGAGATGAAAAGCATGCCTCGTTTAGAAGTGGATGCTACTGATAATGGTTGTCCTGCTGGGTCAGAAAGCACAGACTTAGAATAAAGAGGTGAAAATGATGAATGCTAGAAATCTAAGACCTGCTTGCCACTCTCTCTAAAATGCATAATTATCTGTTTCCATATATTTATGACATTCAGGTTCTTGAATGTTTCAGTCATTTGCTTTTTAAAATTATGATTTTGTGATTTAATGGTGATCCTTTCTCTTTAAGAGGATAATTTAATTCTGTTCTGTTGATGGTAGAAGAGTCAATGGTCTTAATGTTACATTCAGCTTACTGGTCTGTACTGGTGTTCAGTGCAGCATTTGGTTGGTTATAACTTCTAACCTAGGAAAATTCCACCACAGGACCCCAGAATTTGGCTAGGCCGGCTGTGCCATTGCCTGCCCTTTTCTTACTTACTCCGCACCTCCCTCATCTCTCTTCTTTTTTTCTACTTCCCTTCTTTCCTCTTTTATAGCTCACAATCATATGTGAACTTTGTTCACAGCCCTGTGAAGCAGGTAGTGTGAATTAAGTTGTTCCTGGTTTTTTTTTTAAGGATGAGGAAATTATGCTCAGGGACCCATATTATTTGAGGTAGGATTAGAACCCAAGTCTTTTGACTGCTATAAGTCTACCATTCTTACTTTATCATTCATTCTTTATTTTCTTCATTATACCATGTCAATGGCAGGTATAGACATTGTTTGATACTTTGAACCTTGGACTACTACAAACTCCCCTGAAGTAAAAAGTAGCATTTGTTGTTAAGGCATAGGAGACTGGATAAGTTGACTTTTTAGAGTCCCAACATTCACATTTGTACAACCATCTCTCTGGAGCAAGGCTACATTTGAATAGCTTTAAGTCTCATATGTTCCTGCATTATCCATCTTGAAAATGGCAATATTGTTTTGTGTACAAATTGGCTTAAGTTTTTGATCTTTAGTGGTTTGTCTTTTTGACTACTAATTTTAAAAATGCTTACTATGGGGCAGCTAGGTGGCACAGTGGATAGGGCACTGGCCTTGGAATCAGGAGGTCCTGAGTTCAAATCCAGCCTCAGACAGTTACTAATTACCTAGCTATGTGACCTTGGGCAAGTCACTTAACCCCATTACCTAGCAAAAATAAAAATAAAAAAAATGCTTACTATGCTAAGTACTAGGAATTTAACTATTAGTGAGACAGTCCCTGCCATCAAAGACTCATATTCTAGTGGAGATGGCCCAGAGACCCCAGGTAGGTTCCAGTAGGGGAAGGTCCAGAGGAATGGGGTGGAGGAAATGAAAATAATCACAGTGCACAGTGTGTTGGGATTGGTTGGCTAGGAAGCACTTCACTGGAAACAAAAGGATCTGTCAATAGAGATGTCCAGGATGTCAAGAGAACAAATACGAGAATAAAAAGTTGGGGTTTTTCCTAACCTGTAGCCTAAGATTCAGATCTAGAAGAGATCTAAGAGATCATTAGTCTAGCCAGGAGGCTAAGGGATTCACCCAGGATTACACAGGGAAGGAATTGCAAGATGGTACTTTCCCCCTCTATTAGAGCTGTATCAGAAGGTGAGCATAGCAGTCAACTCCCCTCTTTTCTTCAGTCAGTTATTAAACTATTTAAGCACAGATACTAGGCTCTGCCAGATGCTGTTAAGTGCTGAGAAACAGTTCTTGCTTTCAAGAGACTATGGATGGATGGATGGATGCATGGATTGATGAAGAGCTAGAGATGTGTATGTGTATATACATATATATATATATATATATATATATACATACATACATACAGTTAAACTATACTATAGAATATGGGTGGTCCAGCACTATTCCACCACCTAGCTACTATATACAGGATGGCTAGTCTATAGACCATACAGCATGGGGAGGGAGGTGTAACTAGTAGACTGGACCTGGAGCCAGAAAGACCCATGTTCAAATTTGGCACCACATACTTATCAGCCTTGTGGACCTGGGTCAGTCATTTGTCCCTGTTTGTCTTAGTAGTTTCCTCATCTGTAAAATAAGCTGGAAAAGGAAATGGCAAACCACTCCAATATCTTTGTCAAGAAAACCTCAAATGGGATTATGAAGTGTTAAAGGAAACTGAAGAGACTGAACAGCAGTAAAATCCTTTATATAAAAAGCTATATACCAGATAAGTAGGAAATGATTAATTAAAGGAAGAAACCTGAATAAAGAGATTAAAAGATTTCTTGAAGGAGGTGGGAGTTGAAGGATACCAGTAGGTGAAGATGAGGAGGAAGAGAATTGCAGGCATTTAAAAATAGCCAGAGAACATGCCCAGGGCCAGGAGATACACTATATTTTAGAGAAATCCCAGAGAGAACAGTGTCACTGGACTGAAGGTACCTAAGGAGAGTTTAAGGTGTTAATAGACTGGAAAGGTTGTGAGGGCGGGGCCAGGTTAAGAAGGGCTTTGAACTTTGTATAGAGATGTATTTGATCCTAGATAGAGGTATCCACTGGAGTTTATTGAGTAGGTGAGATGATGACATGGTTGAACCTGCACTTTAAGCAAATATTTGAGAGATATTTGAAGGTGTTTGCAATTGGTTAAATTGATCTTGTAATGGCAACAGATTAGAAATGAAGTAGGTAAGAGAGAATGAGAAGTCAAAGATGATACCTAGATTAGGAACTGGGGAACTGGAAAGATTGGTGGTGTCTTACCTCTTATCGTTGAAGGTACCATCAATCTTCCCAGTTCCCAGGGTTTAGAAGGAAAAGAAATGAGTTCGTTTTTGTACATATTGAGTTTAAGATATCTTTAGGATATCCAGTCCAAGGTATGAGACTAGAGGGCTACAAGGTAAAATAGTGCTGGATAGACAGATTTGAGAATACTTAGCATAGAAATTATAATGAAACCTATGGGAGCTGATGGGATCACCAAATGAATCAGTAGAGAGGGAAGAAAGAAGAGGCCCACAACAGAATTTTGAGGGCTATGCATAATGAGTAGGTATGACCTGGATAAAAATCCAGGGGAGAGACTGAGTAACAGACAAAGATGCTCTTTGGGAACATTAATGTTGTTCTTTTGGTCTAGAAGAGGATCGTTTTGAGCCCAAATGGAGCTGACTTTGGACTGTAAAATAATTATAGGGAGCCATAGGTGATAAAATTATAGAGTTTGAGAGTAGGGGTGAAGGTGGGGGATTGAGTGAATACATGTTGTTAGAGTTTAAAGTAGTGAGAACACAGTTCATAACTTGGCACAATAGCATTAGACAGATGCCTAAGGAGAGCTGTTATAACAGCCAAGGGTGGAGTTAAGTTAGGTCATGGACAAAGTCTCCTTTGTCAGCAGGACATCATTTAATGTACAAGTCACTGAAAATGTGTGTGTGTATTTGCATCTACATAATTGAGTATATATACATACACATGCATACAGTGTATGTATGTATATAAAATACATATTATATATGCATAAATTTCAAGTGGGGAGGGGGTTTGTATGTATGTGTTGAGATTTTACTCAGTTATTTTCTTGTAGCATTTGTCCATCCCATTGACCAAAGAAGAAGAATACAAACACACCACCACACTAAACCACAAAATTAGAATGCTATTTATATGAAAAATGGAATTATTTCTTTCAGGGGATTTGAAAAGAACCCCTATAACAGAGGACAAAAGTAAGAATTATGGATCAGCTGGGAAGAATCCTGGATAATTCAGCCAGTTGTGACCTGGGGTTTGGAACTTGATATATTTTTTAATACAAATATTTTATTTGTTTTCCAATTATCTAAATAGTAGTTTCTACCTATCATTTTTTGCAATGTTTTGAATTTTACAATTTTTTCCCTACCTCATTTCCCTCCCCACACCCTTCCACAGAAGGCAGTCTGATTATCTTTATATTGTTTCTGTGCTATAATTGATCAAAATTGAATGTGTTGAGAGAAAAATATATCATTAAGGAAAAAATAAAATATAAGAGATAACAAAATTATGTAATATATGACTTTTTTTTTAGGTTTTTTTGCAAGGTAAATGGGGCTAAGTGGCTTGCCCAAGGCCACAGAGCTAGGTAATTATTAAGTGTCTGAGACCGGATTTGAACCCAGGTACTCCTGACTCCTGGGCCGGTGCTTTATCCACTGCTCCACCTAGCCGCTTCAATTTTTAAAATTGAAGGTAATAGTTTTTGGTCTTTGTTTCAACTCCACAGTTCTTTCTTTGGATACAGATGGTATTCTCCATCGCAGATACCCTAAAATTGTCCCTGATTATTGAACTGATGATGAAATGAGCAAGTCCATTAAGGTTGATTATCAACCCATGTTGCTGTTATAGTGTACAGTGTTCTTCTGGTTCTGCTCATCTTGTTCAGCATCAGGAACTTGGTATCTTTGACCCCTATGGTCAGCATGCTCAGGCAGCTTGGACCTCTGCCTCATTTTCCTCCTTTTGCTTTTACTTCTTCTGCTTAGTTTTCATATCACCCTGGAAATCAACATTTATCTAAGACTCAGGCCACATTAATTTTTGATAGCTTCTTTCTTTCTGTTTATTTTTTCTATTATTTCAACTGCTTAGAGTTGAACTATATAATATCAGTAATGATATTTGCCGTTTATTTAGCAGATCTTAGTTGAGATTCACAGCAACACCATCATCAGTATTATTCTTATTTGACAGATAAGGAAGTGTAGTCAATTATCTCAGAGATTAGACCCAATTTTTGCCCCATAACTTGCAGAGCAAAATTTGCAGTATTAGAGGAATGCTTTTCTTTCAAGATCTATTTGATGGTAAACTTTTATGGCTTATAGGTGGTGCTAGGCCATTTATTCATGGGGAAGCAAAGATAACCCAAGAGTAGAGGGTGATGTGAAACATGACTAGAGCCAACCTGAATAAGGCAGTTATGTGTTTGGCTTTCAGGGATCCAGGACCAAAGTTCAGAATGTGGAATAACAATAACAATAATAATAATAATAATAATAATAATAATAATAATAATAATAATAATAATAATTAGCACTTTTAAGTTTTGCAAAGCACTTTCCATACTTTCCAAAGGCATACAATATTCAAGGCATGGTTTCTGATTCCCCAGAAAGGCTGAGAGAGACTTATCATGATGTTGGAGTTGTAAGGAAGATGCTGAGGAGTCAAATGAAATGTTACAATTTATACCTTCCTGAAACAGTGGGCCAAGTGAGCCAGTTAATAAGGGTAAGGGTAGGAGTGGGGGGGGGTAGGGAGGGCAGGAATAACTCCCATCTGGGTGGCAGTGATGATGGTGAGGATGGTAAGATGTAAGATGTCCAGGGAGTAGGAAGAACCGGGACTCTCATGTATTTAGGATCCTGCTGATGACTCATTGTAGAACAGAAGTGATTTTGGATTTTAAAAAATTATTCCAGCTGAGGATAAGAAGCTATGTGACAGAGAGTAGGTTTAATCTCTGAAATAATTGAATACACTTCTTCCCCTTCATAAAAGCAAAATGACTTAAGACTTTTGGACCCAGAGTCAGAAAGACAAAGGCTCTTTAATGTCTGACACTAAAGCAGTATGATGATGAATAAGCTGATCAACATTTGAGTCTGTTTCCTCATCTGTCAGATGAGAATGATATCACTGTTGATGATGATGTTGATGTTGATGCCGCGGGAGTTTTGGGTTTTGATGGTCATTCCTTAGATGGGTGAATTTTTTTCCTGTTTTCACTTGATCTTTATTCTAAGAGATTTGGGCATTGCCTAATAAAGATTTGTCGAGTTTTTTATTTTAGTCATGACTTTTGGGGAGTCCAATAATTTTTAAATTATTACACCATGATGTGTTTTCTTCCAGATCAATTGTTTTTTATATAAAATGCCTTAGTTTTTCAGCCTCTTGGACATAGAATTTTTTGCCTGCTATACTCGAGTCTCTGGAAAGTCTCCAGTAATGCTGAGAAGCTATCTGCTGCTTTGCTCTTTCTGGCAGTCAGTCCCCTTTTTTTCTTGGCCATGGATTGTTGGCTGATGATGTGTGAAGTTTGGGGGTGAAAAGGTGCCCTAATTATTGTTTCTCATTTTTTTCTTGATCATTATTTAGTCTGGTATGTTTCAGGTGGTTTGCTTACATTTAGGCAGCTATCTTAACTAAAATTCTTGAGATGAAGGGGGTAGTCTAGTCCTAGGCTTAGTGGACAGCTAGGGCAAAAGAATGGATAGGAACTATACAAGAGGAGTTGTGAGGAAGGGGGAGAAGGCTAGTTTGACTGAATTCAAATGTATCAGAAGGGGAGTTAATGGTACTAAAATGCATGAAAGATAGGTGGGGGCCAAGTGACAAAGGGCTTTAAAAGCTAAGTAGAGAAGTTTATGTTTTATCCCAGGGGCAATTAAGTTAGAGAAGTAACATTTTGGTCAAATCTGGCCGAAAGGAAAATTAGTCTTAATCAACATGTTATTATTGGTACCTGTTCTGTGCTAGGAATGTAAGTACAAAGAATGAAAGAATCGTTATTTGTGAGTTTATATTCTAAAACTGAAAACAAATACAGGTATATATGTTATATAAATATCAAGTGAATAAACATAATTAGTCAGAAAATATAGAACTATATAGAATAGTTTGGGAGATCTGCTAGTACAGTTAAAGGGGGGGGAACTTACTGCAAATAAAAAAAATCTGTGATTTGAAAAATTGATCTGTGATTTAAAAGAAGAGACATAAGGAGGGAATCCATTCCAGGCATGTGAAATAACCAGGACAAAGACCCATGGAGGGGAGATGGACTGTCATGTGTGAGGATTAGAGAAGGCTGTTTGTTTGGGAGCAAATCTGGCTCCCTGGAATGCTGCATAAAAATTAAGCGCAAGTTTCAATTTTATTCTAGTGGCAATATGAAGCCCCTAGCCCAAATCCAACTCCAAACCTACATTTTCACATTTTATTCTGTGTCCAGGATGTCTTCCTTCCTCTCCAATGTTCAATCCCAACTCTCCAAACTCTCTCTCCCTTATGTGATTGGTCAGTTCCTCCCAGAACCACCACTTCAGCTGAGGCTACTGAGGCTAAATTAGGTACCTTTTTCTTCTTGTCCATACCCGTTCAGCTTCTTTCAGTCTCAGATACTTTACTCTGTGACTCTGAACAAGACCCTTAATCTCTGTCTTCATTCTTTTCCTCAAATGTAAAATGAGTACTTAACTTTGCAGGGTTGTTGTGAGGATCAAATGAAATCTTATTTTGCTCAGTGCTTGGAAAGGAGAAGGCTGCTTCCCTCTGGAGGCTCTTCCACCTGTGAATCTTGGGTGTCCCTTCTTATAGATTGCACAAAGTCAGACTCCTCTGTGCTGAACCAGGGGGTCAAGGGTAGACCCTTGTTAGTCTTCAGGCCGAAATGCTATTTCTCCAAAGACCCCAAGACTTCTTTTGTTGTCTCTTGGGTTGGTCTGGGCTATACAAGGATTTCCTTTGCATCTTTTCTAGCATTTCTAGATCATGGCTTCTGCTCTACCATCTTAATTGGGGTCTCCTGGGCTTGTTTTAAAGATTATCTGTATGCTCCATCAATTGGTCTAATGGGGATCAAGTCTTAATTTCTGTCCTTGTTCACTATGTGACCATGGGCAGACCAGGAGTCTTCCTTGTCTCATCTCTGAAGAGGATACATTTCTCCTACCTACTTGTAAGGATCAATACAAAATATGATCTAAAATGATGACTCTGACTTTTCAAGAGCCTTTAGGAAACACCCTCCTCCCATTTTTTTGCCTTATTTCCTTGGGAGTACCTTCACGTACTGCCCAATGAGTTAGTTTCTGTTACCTTTTCTAACTGTCGCCTACGCTCCTGTTGTTCCCTCTAGTTAAAATTTCTTTTTCCCCCCAGATTTTTCTGTTCAATGTGAAACTGACCTTTCAGGCCTATTTTCAATGCCACATCTTCTCAAACCTTTTTTGCTTACCTCCAGCCAGAACTTAACTTGTTAATTTGAACATTTATCCCTTTCTCACTGTACTCTTTTCTTTTTGTGTTATTTTTAAAATTTTTCCTAATTACATATAAAGGTAGTTTTCAACATTCATATTTTTCTACCATCTTCCCTTTCCTCCTTCTCCCCATGACAGTAAGAAATCTTATACAGGTTATGCAGGTACAAGTGTTCTTAACATATTTACATGTTAGTCATGTTGTAAAAGAAGAATTGGAATTTAAGAGGTGGGGAATCTTGAGAAAGAAAGAAAAAACGTAAGTTTATGAGTTCTACATTTTTCTACCATTCTCTCTTCCATCTGTACTTTTATTCTTTGTATTATCTTAGTTATATTTTATTTTCTCTGCTAGTATGAAAAACTTTCTGATCATGTAGTTGGCCTTATATTCCTTTTCTTTAACTTATTTTAATTTTTAAATCAAGAATATTTCTGTTATTTACCAATTCTATCCCCTTCTCTATTGATCAAATACAAAAAAATCCCTTGTTATTACTAGTACTAGTCTTTAAAACAAATTCCCACATTTGCTATATTTGAAAACATATCTTTTCTGCCTTTTAAGGGCAGTCTTCATTATTTTTTAATTTGCGATGTCATTGCATTGATCAGAGTTCTTTTTGTTGTTTTGATTCTTTTATTATTATATAAATGGTTCCCATAGTTCTGCACATTCACTTTCTGTTTCATAAAGGTCTTAAAATTTTCTTCTAAAATCATCCATTCCATAATTTCTTATGGAGCAATAATATTCCATTACATTCATATATGCAATTTCCTTATCTATTCCCCAATAAGAAAATATCCTCGTAGTTTCCAGTGTTTAACAAATGCTTGTTGCTTTTAAAATTAAAAAAGCTGCTAGGTGTCATCCTGGATTCCTTACTGTCTCTCATCTTCCCCCCCCCCCCCCAGTCATATTCAATCTATTGCCAATGCCAGCCTTTGCATTATCTCTCAAATACACCCTCTGCTGAGACTGCTTCACCTTGCTCTGGGCCTATAGATCTCCTCACTCTTAATTGACCCTTCATTCAGCTGTCAAAGTACAAGTCAGTCACTGTTCTCTCCACCCCTGCCCCTTAATAAACTCCTGAGACTCCTTATTACCTCCAAGATAAAATGCAAAATCCTTTGGTATTCAAGGCCTTTTCAACTTCCAATTCTTTTAGTTGCATTCTTCTTCACCCCCTTCCCCTCTGCATAATCACTATGCTTTTTTTTAAAGTTTTTGCAAGGCAAATGGGGTTAAGTGGTTTGCCCAAGGCCACACAACTAGGTAATTATTAAGTCTCTGAAGCCACATTTTAACTCAGGTACTCCTGACTCCAGGGCCAGTGCTCTATCCACTGTGCCACCTAGCTGCCCCATAGTAAGCATTTTTAAAATTAGTACTCAAAAAGAGAAACCACTAAAGATCAAAAACTTAAGGAACTCCAGGGCCTGTACTCGATCCACTGTGCCACCGAGTCGCGCCCCATCACTGCTTTTTGATTGACTTGCCATGTTTTCCAGCCTGATAGCTATGAGGTAGAGATTTTTCTCTTAAGCCTCTTGGCATTCCCAATAAAATTAGGAGTGAAACAGGGATGCCTATTATCACCACTACTATTCAATATTATATTAGAAATGTTAGCTTCTGCAATAAGAGAAGAAAAAAGAAATGGAAGGATAGAATTGGGAAGGAAGAGATAAAACTGTCACTCTTTGCAGATGGCATGATGATGGTATACCTAGAGAATCGCAAAAAAATCTTCTTAAAAACTCCTAGAAATAATTAGCAACTTTAGCAAAGTCACAGGATATAAAATAAACCCTCATAAATCCTCAACATTTCTATATATGGCTAACAAGATACAGCAGCAAGAGCTAGAAAGAGAAATCCCATTCAAAGTAACTTCAGACATTATAAAATACCTGGGAATCTATTTGCCCAGGCAGACTAAGAAACTTTTGGAAAACAATTACAAAACACTTCTCACACAAATAAACTCAGATTTAAATAACTGGGTAAATATCAACTGCTCATGGATAGGCCAAGCTAATATGATAGAAACAACAATTCTACCTAAATTAAACTACTTATTTAGTGCTCTACCAATCAAAATTCCAAAAAATTATTTTAATGAGTTAGAAAAAATTGTAAGTAAATTCATATGGAGAAATAAAAAGTCAAGAATTTCCAGGGATTTAATGAAAAATGTGCAAAAGAAGGTAGCTTCACCCTACCAGATCTAAAATTATTATAAAGCATCAGTCATCAAAACAGTCTGGTATTGCCTAAGAAATAGAGTGGTAGGTAGATCAGTGGAATAAACCAGGTTCATAAGAGATAGCAAGAAATGATTATAGTAATCTGCTGTTTGATAAACCCAAGGAGTCCAGCTTCTGGAATACAAACTTTCTGATAAAAACTGTTGGGAAAATTGAAAGTTAGTGTGGAAGAAACTTAGATTAGACCAACACCTCACACCCTATACCAAGAAAAGATACAGGATTTAGACATAAAAAAAAACAATATTAAAAGCACACTAGAAAATCAAGGAGTTAGGTGTACCTGTCAGATCTATGTCAGATCATTTCTAAAATAGAGAACTGAGTCATTTTTTTAAAAAAAAAGCCATTCCCCAATTGACAAATGGTCAAAGGATATGCAAAGGCAATTTACAGATAAGAAAATCAATTATAGTCATATGAAAAATTGCTCTAAATCACTAATTATTAGAGAAATGCAAATTAAAGCATCTCTGAGGTACCACTTTACTCCTCTCAGACTGGTAAATATGACTATAAAGGACAGTGATCAATGTTGTAAGGGTTGTGGGAAATCTGGGACACTAATACACTGTTTAGTGGAGCTGTGAACTCATCCAACATTTCTGGAGAGCAGTTAAGCCCAAAGGGCAATAAAAATGTGCATACCCTTTGATCCAGCAATATCACTACTGTGTCTGTACCTTGAAGAGATTATGAAAAAGGGTAAAAATATCACTTGTACAAAAATATTAATAGCAGCCCTGTTTGTGGTGGCAAAGAATTGGAAATCAAGTGAATGTCCTTCAATTGAGGAATGGCCTAGCAAACTTTTGAACACTATTGTTCTAATAGAAACCAGGAAGGATATGATTCCAGAGAGGCCTGGAAAAACTTGCATGAACTGATGCTGAGTGAGATGACCAGAACCAGAACATTGTTACACCCTAACAGCAACATGGGGGTGATAATCAAACTCGATGGATTTGTTCATTCCATCAGTGTAACAATCACTCACAATTTTGGGGGATCTGTGATGGAGAATACCACCTGTATCCAGAGAAAGAATTGTGAAGTTTGAACAAAAACCAAAGACTATATTACCTTTAATTATTTTTAAAAAGCAGTTATCTTATGTAATTTTACTATCTCTTATACTTCATTTTTTTTCCTTAAGGATATGATTTCTCTCTCATCACATTCAACTTTGATCAATGTATATATAGCATGGGAACAATGTAAGACTTCCTTCTGTGGGGTGAAGGGAGGAAAGGGAGATTAGGGGAAAATTTGTAAAATTCAAAATAAATAAATTAATTAAATTTTTTAAAAAATCTGCCTCGCTCTCATTTTCCCCATTGACAAAACAAGATAAGCAAAAAACTGTTGCGCTAATGTATGTGAAATAAAAGAAATACTCAAATTAGCTGGGTTTTTTTTTAAATAAAGACTCAGTCTTCTCTCTGAATCTATCATTTCTCTCAGGAGTTGGATAGTAATATGTTTCATCATGAATTTATTGGCCATTGTTTAGATGCACTCTAGTTCCTAAATCTCTGAAAGATGCTTGTCTTAATATTGTTTTTATAGTATAAAATTTTCTTTTGTTTGCTGCTCACTTTCTGCATTGGTTTATACAAGTCTTTGTAGGTTTTTCAGTATACTAGTATTCCATCATATGCATATACCATAACTTTTTCTAAAATGACCAAGGGTCCTCTTTCTATACCATGCTGCCATTCTATTTTCTCTGATCGTCCTTTCATTTTTTTCCTTCCTACACACACTAGTGCCCCAGGTTGGTCCAGGTCTCCTACTTTGACCTTGTACTTCTGGATCAGAATTTGGATGTAGAATATAGTTGGATTACAAGAATTCTCAATAATGTTCAAATGTTAGTCTACTCAAATTAGAGATATTTGGGTATTAGCTCAAATAAATTTTTCTTTAGTAGAATTCCTGCCAATGTAGGGGGAAAAAATTGGAGCACATAGTCTTCCCATATATCATCAACTCAGTGCTAAAGGAGAAATGAACGGTATTCTCTCTAAATTCATTGTTCTTTTTCCTAAATTCATTTTCTTTTTCCTCTCTTCCTCCTTGCTGCCAGAGGTTTGAGTCTCTTGTTAATAAATATTGAATTCCAGATGGTTGAAAGTTGTCCTTACCTCAAGTCCCACTGCCCCATTCGGTCACCTCATAACTGAAGGCAAATATATGTTTTATCTTTAGACACCTGAAACATGGCCTGCTTTTGTTGGTTCATGTGTCTTAGGTTTTTTGGCGGGGAGGGGAGCTCACCACGAGACAATTTCCTATGCAGGCTTTTGCTCCTTTCTTTTTTTCACCTATTACCTTCTGATTGAAAATTGTTTGATTTGGAGATAATAGCATTAATCAGTCTTATATTGTTGGCTTAGAAATTTCCAGTAACTGACCACCAATAAATTTTATGTGTCATTATGTGTCAAATCAATTTGTTGTAAATTTTGGCAATCAAAATTCCTTAGTCTGTCTTCAAGAATTCATCCCCGGAGCCTATAGTTCATGATGCATAGTCAGTCACAACTTAAAAAAAAGGATCCTAACAAGCATCATATCATGTTAATTCTTGTGTAAAATTCAAGCCAAACATTTATTAATGTGTAGTATTCTATTTTTATTAAAGATTTTGAGTTTTACAATTTCCCCCCATCTTACACCCCCCCCACAGAAAGCAATCTGTCACTCTTTACTTTGTTTCCATGTTGTACATTGATCCAAACTGATGAGAGAGAAATCATATCCTTAAGGAAGAAACAAAAAGTATAAGAGATAACAAGACCAGAAATAAGATATCTATTTTTTTCTAAATTAAAGGGAATAGTCCTTGGCCTTTGTTCAAACTCCACAGTTCTTTTTTCTGCATACAGCTGGTATTCTCCATTGCAGACAGCCCTAAATTGTCCCTGATAGTTGCACTGATGGAATGAGCAAGTCCATCAAGGTTGATCATCTCACTCAGCATCAGTTCATGCAAATCCCTCCAGACTTCCCTGAATTCCCATCCCTCCTGGTTTCTAATAGAACAATAGTGTTCCATGACATATATATACCAGTTTGCTAAGCCATTCCCCAATTGAAGGATATTTACTTGATTTCCAATTCTTTGCCACCACAAACAGGGCTGCTATTAATATTTTTGTACAAGTGATGTTTTTACTCTTTTTCATCATCTCTTCAAGGTATAGACCTAGTAGTGGTATGGCTGGATCAAAGGGTAATGCACATTTTTGTTTCCCTTTGGGCATAGTTCCAAATTTCTCTCCAGAAAGGTTTGATGAGTTCACAGCTCCACCAACAGTGTAATAGTATCCCAGATTTCCCACAACCCTTCCAACAATGATCATTATCCATTCTGCTCATATTGGCCAGTCTGAGAGGTGTGATGTGGTACCTCAGAGAGGCTTTAATTTGTGTTTTTCTAATAATTAATGATTTAGAGCAATTTTTCATATGGCTGCTATGGATTGCTTTGATTGATCTCATCTGTAAATTGCCTTTGCATATCCTTCGACCATTTGTCAATTGGGGAATGGCTTTTTTAAAAAAACATGACTCAGTTCTCTGTATATTTTAGAAATTCATTAGTTGTAAAGATTGTTCCCCAATTTACTACATTTCTTTTGATCTTGGTTACAGTGGTTTTATCTATGCAAAAGCTTTTTAATTTATTGTAATCGAAATCATCTAGTTTGTTTTTGGTGATGTTCTCCATCTCTTCCTTAGTCATAAACTGCTCAGCTTTCCATAGATCTGACAGGTAAACTAGTCTTTGATCTTCTAATTTGCTTATAATATTGTTTTTTAATGCATATATTCTTAATTCACAGCTCTTGGAAGTCATGTGGGGGTGTTTGGTGGCTTTGTGCTAGGTAGGGATACTGAGATAAACAAAAAACCAGAGTCCCCCAGGAAATTTGTGTTCTCCTGGTGTATGGTACAATATTAAATAGCATTTCCATAGCTCTTTAAAATTTTCAAAGCAGTGGGGCAGCTAGGTAGTGCAGTGGATAGAGCACCAACCCTGGAGTCAGGAGTCCCTGAGTTCAAATCCGGCCTCAGACACTTAATATTTAGCTAGCTATGTGGCCTTGGGTGAGCCACTTAACCCCATTGCCTTACAAAACCAAAAAAAAAAAAAAATTGCAAAGCACTTTCCAATTATTTCACCTCACAACAACCTTAGGAGGTAGTTGCTATGGTTACCTCCATTTTACAAATGAAGAAAATGTAGCAGGTTAAATGACTTGCCCAGGGCTACATAGTGTTTGAGTTCAAATTTGAATTAAGATTTTCTTGATTCCAGACAGAGGAAGATATTTGAGTTAAACCTTGAAGGGAAGTTAATGAATATTGAGTGATAGAGATGAGGAACTTTATGTATTTTAGGTGGGAAAACTGCTAAAAACCAGACTGTCTGGAAGTGCTGTAATTAAGATTTGAGTGATAGGTGGGGACCAGATTATGGAAGGTCAAATAATGGCAAGCCAGAAGATTTTTGAACAAGAACTGACTTGGTTAGACCTAGGCCTTAAAAAAATTATTTGGGCATCTATATGAAGGATGAATTGGAGAGAAGATAGATTGGAAATCAGAGAGACTGTGTAATTGAATTTGTCTCTGTGTTCATTTTTTCAATACTTTATCATTCATCTGATATTTACTGAATCTCTTTTTTCAAGGAGAACGTTCAGAATGATAATCATTTGACTTTTTAGGGTGTGCCATTTAGCTGAAAAATATAATGGTTACTTATTACCTGTCAATTGGAGAGTACCATAAGGAACAGGGACACTGCCATGACATACCAATCTTAAGGGTTTTTGTGTTTCATTTTGATTTTGAATCATAATAATTGGCCTTCAGGTAATTTGTGTTCTACTGACAGGATACAATATTAAACAACATTTATAGCTCTTTAAAGTTTGCAAAGCAAATAGAGAAGATCTTGCATAATTGTCTTCTGCACTCTGATTTTTGTTTTTAAACCCTTTGTCTGGTCAGAGTCAAATGGTAGTAATTATTACACAGCTTTGAAAAGTAATTAATAGTGGCTCTGTGAGAACATAGTGCTGTCAAGCAAAGCACTTGATATTTTCTACATCTTGAGAAGGATTTCCAAACTGACAATGTGCTTGACAAACCAAATGTCTTAGTGAAGTCAGAACATCCAAAACATGAAGACTGTCACTAATCCCTGTGACTGTTGACATGAAGACTTTATGTTCCTATTTGAGGACTGTCACAAAAGGCAAACTGCCTGCTTGACTTTTGTGTTCATGAAAAGCACTCATACTTTATTGTTGTGCTCAACTCTTCTTTTGAGAATGAAAAAAAGGTACTATTTTTAGAACCTTTCATCTCCACTGTCATTCCACCATGAACAAGATATAGCTGATTTTTAAAAAAATTATCACTAATTTTGTTTTCATACATCACCTGTTTACCTGAGCTCTCAAACACATCCTAAGAAAATATTTTCCCTAAAATATCTGGTTGTGACTGGTGGCATAGGTTACGTTTTACTTTTGTTTTTTTCTGATTATTAACAGATGTGTCAATTAATTTTTATTGTCCTTTCATGTTTAATGAAAATGTGACTTTCAGTTGATTTTTACATTAAAGTAATGGTACAGTAATATTAACATTTTGATTCTGCTTTATTTTATACCTCCATATATATATGCATGCCGTCCTGGATTTCTTTGAATTTTTCATATTTATTGTAGTATAGAAAGTAATATTCAGTTTCATTTGCATACCAGAATTTATTCAGGCATCCATCCTTTGGTTGTTGGGAACATATTTGGGGATGTTATGAATATTTTTATATATATTGTTTTTGCTTCTAGTAACCTGCTTGGGATGTGGTCCCACTAATAATTAGCATCCCTGAAGTAGAGTTCTAAACAGGTTAGTCAATTTCATATTGTTTAACAGAGTATATTGAACCAGTTCAGAGCCCTGTAGTCAAATTCTTGCCTTCCTCATACACATTTATAGTTTGCGTTGAGTATGCCATCAAGCCACAAAGATAAGCAAAAGTATCTAAAATGCCAGTTTTATCTTTGAAAAAAACGATAAGCTGTTATTTGGTTGATTTAAAAGTTAGTTGATACTATACAATGTTTCAAATAGTATGAGGGTTTTGAAGAAATTCAAGTAACCCTTAGTTAAACACCTTTCTGAAGTTCTTCCATTATTCAGTCTAACTAAATAACTCATTTTGTTTCCAAGTTAACAAGACAACTGTCCTTTGTAGCAGCTACTTGAAGTTCCTTTATTTATTATGGCAATTAATAGTCAGTCTTTGGTTCTTTGAAGTTTTCCTTGTGAATTCTGTATTAGTTTGAAATCATATGACATGTCATATGATTTATCAATACTTCTGAAAGATTTTGCTGTCTTTCAGAATATCCTCCATTTTCAGCCCTTATATTCACCAATCCCATTTCAGGTGTTTCTTTTTAACTTTTTCTTTGTAGTATGGCTATCAAAATCTCCTATACAATTTGGGGGAAAATATGTTTTCCAAACTGCTTTAAGCCTTACTACCTCCAGATTTTCTAGAAATTGGTGTCAGTTTTATGAGTTTTATCTTCTTTTGCCTTATAGTGATATAGAAGTGACTCCATGTGTTCTATTGTTAATTAGTGCAATCAATATGGAAGTATCTAGGCACTTTGGGTTGAAAATTTGTTGACAGGGTCAAGAGTTTCATGAAAATGCATCGAAGTACTATGAACAGTACTAATGTAAGGAGTACCCACACTGATAAAATTTTAAAAAGCCTGATTCAGACTAGCATATTCAGTGTGTTAGCCTCCTCATTCAAAGTCTCAAGAACTATTAGCTTCAATTTCTCAGATTTCCCCTTGTGTCTCTTTCAAGGGAAGATAAAATGTGTTCATTAGTATATTTTGACTTCTTTCAAATCGATTCAAGCCAGTGTTCCTAGCCATGCTCGGTTACTAATATTCTCCAAATGACAAAATCATCATCATATCATTGAACTTGCATTTGGCCAGTTGACTTGAGATAGAAATTGAAAGCTGGTTTTGACACTAATTTCTTTTATGTCTCACAGACCAATAAACTTATTGTCCCTATTTTAAGCAGAATTTTGAAGTAATGAAGTTAAAACTCTATGCTGTTGCTTTTTTTTTTCTTGATGTTTGACCACAGATTTAGGTGTTTAACCAAGTGTAAATCGCTAATTAAATGAGGTGGGAAAAGCTGTTGCTTTAAGAGGGGAGCTAGCCAAGGCTCTCTTTTATTTTTATTTTTTTATTTTTTTAGGTTTTTGCAAGGCAAATGGGGTTAAGTGGCTTGCCCAAGGCCACACAGCTAGGTAATTATTAAGTGCATGAGACCATATTTGAACCCAGGTACTCCTGACTCCAAGGCCAGTGCTTTATCCACTACCCCACCTAGCCACCCCCTAAGGATCTCTTTTAAAGAGGTTTTGTCATTTTAGCCATTTAATTCTCTCATTCTAACTTGATAAGGAAATATTTATCATACAACTTACTTTTGCAAACTGGATATTGTGAATTCCTAGCAGTGATTCCTTTGCTCCTTTTTCATTTTTTTTGTTTGCTTTTTTTTGAGGGTGAATAGGCTTTATTATCCATAGAGAAAAACAAACAGAAGAGAAAAGCTGCCAGGGGGCAGGGGCCGGCCTGGGTCTCAGTGGGTGATGACTAGCTCATCCACACCCCAATCTTCATAGCTCCCATGTGCAGGTAGCTGCAGATGATGATGGGCGATTTTTAGAGCCTTGAGCTCTTTCATGGCGATGAGCAGTGGGTCAGTCTCCCCTTCCAGCTCCACGGGACGCACATTGCCATCTGAAGGTGCCCAGGCCCCAGGCTCGCTCATACTTGGTCGTATAGGGAGTTGTGATTCTCTTCTGGTTTGCTTGCTGCCGCTCCCCAGAAGGAAGGATCTCTGCATTCTCCTGGCCTTCCTCCTCGGCATTCCCCAAGTCATCTAGACCCTCATCTTCCTCCACATCATGGAAGTCATCGCCATCATAATTGTCCTCGTTGTTGGACATGCCTGTGGACCCTGTGGCTGCCCTGACCAGGACTGCCCTCTTTCCTCACAGCCCCGAGTAGCCAAGGCCGCTCAGGCCTTCCTCAGGTTCTTCCCTCCAGACCAAATCGTGACTTCTCTCCTTTTTCATTGTTAAATGATTCTTATAGCCGAATAGCATTTCTCCGAGGACTGAATTTAAGTCATGAAGATTTGTTAGGCACCAAGTTAGCTACCAAAGCTGATAATGGTAGCTGTAGATTAGGAAGTGCAGAAACAAAGTAAAAAGAATACAACATTTAGAGTCAGATGACCTGAGTCTGAATCCTAGTTTTGCCACTGACTCCCTGAATAATTTTGTGCAACCTTTATGTGCTTCAATTTCCTCATCTGTAAAATAAGGAGGTTGGAGTATATCACAGTTAAGGTCTCTTCCAGCTCTGTTAATGATCTGATGTCTGTCAAGAGTTCGTGAGAGAGAGGTCCTGTGTGTTTGTATTTAAAACAATCAGAAAACACTTTGAAAACTCTAAGGCAAAATTGCTTTTGATACATTAATATTTCAAGGCAATATGGACTTATGAGTAAAGAACTATTGGCTTTGGATCTTGAAAGACCCTGGTTCAAATCCAGCCTAGATATATATATACTGGCAAGTTATTTAACTTCTTGAATTCTTTCTTTAGGCAATTCCCAGACTAAATTGCAAAGAAAGTGTTAACCAATGAGTTTCCTCCCTCCATCAGGGAATCAAAGCCCTAGTCCCATTCCCTATCCCAATTCCTAAGTAAATGATCTGGTGGTATTCAATGAATGCATATTATACACTCTTTAATTCATTGTAGACTAAAACCACTAAAACTTTTTGTATAGTATAGAAAGCAGAGGATGGATATGCCTGAAACATTCTTCACTCTTTGACCTATTTGGTGAACTATTCCAAACTTAAATTGGACCTGAAGAAAAGCAGTAGGGGCAGCTAGGTGGCACAGTGGATAGAGTACCAGCCCTGGAAGTCAGGAGGACTGAGTTCAAATTTAGCCTCAGACACTTAATTACCTACCTGTATGACTTTAGGCATTTCACTTAACCCCACTGCCTTGCAGAAAAAGAAAATTAGTAGTTTGAGAATTTCAAAATTAACTATAATTGCAGTAAGCAATTCTGGAGGAAAATAGTTTTATGATATTAAATGAAAAACTATAGGAATAGAGAAAGGAGATAAGACTTTAAAAATTACTTCATTAACTTGTATTTTTTATACAGAATATTTTGGTTTGTACAGTAGTTCTAGGTAAACTGTCTTGTCTTTCTTAGATTGTGAACTCTTAAATTTATCCAGCTACATTTGGAGTTGTATCATTCCCCCCCCAAGGCAATGGGGTCAAAGTGACTTGCCCAAGGTCACACAGCTAGGTAATTATTAAGTATCTGAGGTCAGTGCTCTATTCACTGTGCCACCTAGCTACTTGGTTCATTTTTTTTTGAAAAGAAAGATTTTATTTATATTGAATTTTACAATTTCTCCCCCAATCTTGCTTCCCTCCCCACCTTCTCACAAAAGGCAGTCTGTTAGTCTTTACATTGTTTCCATGGTATACATTGATCTAAGTTGAATGTGATGAGAGAGAAATCATATCCTTAAGGAAGAAACAAAGTATAAGAGATTGAGAAATTATAAGATAACAGTTTTTTTTTTTAAATTAAACGTAATAGTCTTTGATCTTTGTTCAAACTCCACAGTTCTTTCTCTGGATACAGATGGTATTCTCCATCGTAGATAACTCCAAATTGTGCCTGATTGTTGTACTGATGGAATGAACAAGTTCATCGAGTTTGATCATCACCCCCATGTTACTCTTAGGGTGTGCAGTGTTCTTCTGGTTCTGCTCATCTCACTCAGCATCAGTTCATGCAGATCCTTCATGCTTCCCTGAATTACCATCCTTCCTGGTTTCTAATATAACAATAGTGTTCCATGACATACATATACAACAGTTTGTTAAGCCATTCCCCAATTGAAGGATATTCACTTGATTTCCAATTCTTTGCCACCACAAACAGGGCTGCTATGAATATTTTTGTACAAGTGATGTTTTTACCCTTTTCCATAATCTGTTTAGGGTATAGACCCAGTAGTGGTATTGCAGGATCAAAGAGTATGTACATTTTTGTTGCCCTTTGGGCATAATTCCAAATTGCTCTCCTGAAAGATTGGATGAGTTCACAGCTCCACCAACAATGTATCAGTGTCTCAGATTTCTCACTTCCCTTCAGAGTTGGATCCATTTTTAAAATTAATTTGTGTTTGTCATTCTTAAGCTGGCAAACTTGGATAAATATTAGTATTTTCATAATCAAAGAATAGGAAAAGTATTATATGCAGCTTTATATCTCCCTTACATACTACTGGCATTTTCCCCTTAAAATTACATAATAAATTCCATGTTCATATTCATATCAAAACTATACTCCTTGTCTGTGTCTCCTTAACTCCCTTCTGTTCTATTTGTTTCAAATGCTATAATAATCCTGTTTCTAGCTTTTTATTTTCTTTTGCCTTCACTGTAATTACTTTTCCCAAACTCCTCCCCAAGTTTCTTACCCATCCTTCCAAAAACAACCTTGTAACAAACAAGCCTAGTCAAGCAAAATAATGTATTCCTACATTGGTCATATCTGAAAGTTTTCATTTTGAGTCCCTCTTCCTCTTCCCCCTTGTCTTTGTCAGTCAGTGGACAAGACACTTCATCCTCATTTCTCTGGAATCATGGTTGGATAAGACTTCCTAAGATTTTCAAATTTATTTTTCTGTATGATATTGTAGTCCTTTTGTAAATTGTTGCTCATCTCATTCTTTATCATTTCATTTAAGTGTTATAGATTTCTCTAAAGTCAGCCTTTTTGTTATTTCTTAGAGAATGATAATCCATTATGTTTTATATACCTTGATGGTCAGTATTCACTTTGGTTGATCTCAGAGATTCATTCTGAATCTAGCTTCAGGAGATAAGTTGTACAATGGACTTGGAGAACTAAATTCAGCCATCCTCAGACACTAGCAGTGTGATCCTGTTCAAGTCACTCCTCACCTTCAGTCTCCTCATCTGTTTAATTGGCTAATAACAGGGTTTTTAGATGGATGATCAAATGAGATACTGTTTATAAAATGCTTTGTAAACCTTAAAGCACTACATAAGTGGTAGCTAGCACTTTTATTATTGCAGTATTAGCTATAATCATTTTTTGACTCATTTAAAAATACCAAGGTCTAAAAAATATCATTCTTTTGCTTCTACTTTTTACCAAAAATATGACAATTGGAACATGGATTGTGCTCAATAACCTATTTTCAGAAAATGTGTTTGATTTATTTGATAAACCAGTTCACCTTGTATGTGGCAAAAACCAGGTAGAATCAGAACTTTTTTGTTTGCTGCTTGACTCAAAATTATGTATATGGTGAACATTGAGCACTACATATTGAGATTGTCATTCTGCTTTCCCTAGTGGTTACTGGAATTTGTTTCATTTTTTTTTTTTGCAAGATAATGGGGTTAAGTGACTTGTCCAGAGCCATACAGCTAATTAAGTATTAAGTGTCAGAAGTTGGAAATTCAGGTCCTCCTGACTCCAAGGCTGCAAGGCTGCTGCTCTATCCTCTCTGCCACCTAGCTACCCTTGCTTTATATTCTTTTTTGCAAGTCAAATAGAGTTAAGTGGCTTGCCCAAGGCCACACAGCTAGGTAATTATTAAGTGTCTGAGACCATATTTGAACCCAGGTACTCCTGACTTCCGGGCCGGTGTTCTATCCACTGCACCACCTAGCCGGCCCCTTGCTTTATATTCTTGAAAGTTCTTTTGTATTTTAAAAAATCAAAGTTAAGCTTGCTTTGTGGGAATAAACTATATTAGTTTCTTAACCCTGTTATTTTTTCATGCAATTCCCAAGATAATTTGACCATTATATTTAGTGGATCTGAAGTCAGAAAGAGCTAAGTTCAAGTTCAATCATATAGGGATTTTATAGGAATGATTCGATAAATTTTTCGTTTCATCACACAGGTTTATGTGCTCTAGTTTCTCCTTTCAACATTTCTGTTAGGGGGAGGTAGCAAAAACCTTTATCCAGTTTACTTAATATTAACAGTAAAGAAGAGTAGCCTAGTATAATGCACAGAGGACTAACCTTGGAAAATATTCTGAATCATAATATCAAAAATTTAGAACAGAAAAGGGATCTTAGATCCTAAATCTAAGATCTTAAGTCTAATCCAAGAAAGATGAGGAAACTGAGGCACAGAAAGATTTGAGATACTATTAATTGATGAAGAATGAATTGAGAAGAACTAGGAGAACAGCTCATATTGTGATTAGTAATTTATACCATGACAACAATATTATAAAGAAAAATCGTTTTTGGCCGCCATCTTTGCGCATCAAACTGAGTTCAGGAGCCAAAGCCAGGCTCCAGAGGGCCCAGGCCGGGGAGCCCCCCTGGCGGCAGACAGTTAGGCCGATGCCCCCTCCTTGATGGGGCACGGGTCTTCTGGGCCCGCGGAGGCCCTGCTGCCCCGGGCCAGGTGCTGTCAAGCAGGAGTGCGGACAGGTGGTGCCCCCGGTGGGGTAGGTAGCAGGACTCCTGGTGTCCGAGGAGGCTGAGTCTGGCCAGGCGGTACCATGCGGCGGTGAGGGCACTGCGGCCGAAGTGTCCTGATGTGGGGGGCCAACCACACAATCAGCAAGCTCAGCAGTGGCCCAGTCCCTGTCGTTTTAATGCCAGATGATTTCATAGGTAGATGAATCAATAAGGAGAACCTACCCAGACGTTTTAAATTTAAAGAGTACTGCTCCATGGTGTTCCGAAATCTCCGGGAGAGATTTGGAATTGATGATCAGGACTACCAGAACTCAGTGATACGCAGTTCCCTCATCAACAGTGACAGTCAGGGCAGATGTGGAACACGTTTCCTTACCACCTATGATCTTGCTTGGTCATCAAGGCTGGGTCAAGTGAGCATGTGGCAGAAATGCACAACATCCTAATGAAATAACACCAGTTCATAGTGGAATGTCATGGAAACACCCTTTTGCCCCAATTCCTGGGCATGTACCACCTGACTGTGGATGATGTGGAGACCTCCATGGTGGTCAGGAAGAATGTGTTTCAGTCACCGCCTGACTGTATGTGGGAAGTACAATCTCAAGGGCTCCACTGTCTCCAGAGAAGCAAGTGATAAAGAAAAGGCTAAGGATTTGCTGACCTTCAAAGACAATGATTTCCTCAATGAAGGACAGAAGTTGGAATGTGGGAGAGGAGAGTAAAAAAGAATTTCTTGGAAAAATTAAAACGGGATGTGGAGTTCCTGGCCCAGTTCAAAATCATGGATTATAGCCTTCTGGTGGGCATCTATGATGTGGACCAGGCAGAGCAGGAGGAGGTGGAGGATCGGGCAGAGGATGAGGAATGTGACAATGATGAGGTGGGCAGCAACCTGCTCTGCTCCTGCGGGACACCCCCTGACAGTCCTGGTAACCTCTTCAACTTCCCCCAATTCTTTGGCCCTGAGGAATTTGACCCATCTGTGGATGTTTATGCCACGAAGAGCCATGAAAATGCCCCCAAGAATGAGGTGTATTTTATAGCTATCATTGACATCCTCACACCCTATGACACCAAGAAAAAGCTGCACATGCTGCCAAAACAGTGAAACATGGGGTTGGGGCAGAAATTTCAGCAGTGAATCCTGAGCAGTACTCGAAGCCCTTCAATGAATTCATGTCCAATATCCTGACATAGTCATCTTATACCTGCACCCAGAACCAGAGTGCTGGGGTGGGATCTGGGAAGGAAAGAAGGAAAAACAGGTAGAAAGTTGAGGTGTGGGAAGAGGGGTGAACTTCAAAGGAGAGACGAAGAGCCTGCAACACTGTACAAGACACTGTAGCAGGGTGTGTAAGAGAGAGATTTGTGTGTGTGTGTGTGTGTGTGTGTGTGGTATGATAATTTTATGGGAATCTTCATCTTCTGTGCACCCTTGATTCCCACCACTTGACCCTGGTGGAAAAGTGGCTCTTTAATACTGAGATACCCAGAGGCTGGGCAGGGCTCTGTTGGGTTTATTTGGGTTTTGTTTTTTGCTTCAACATTGCTATTTATAATGTTGTGTGCAAGTCATCCTGTTCTCCCCTACCCCAACTTCCTTTTAATGGAAAAGCCCCAGTAGCCCTCCCTGCATGGGGGAGCCTTTTAGAGCTGACCACTATGACATCAGAAAGGAGAATGCCAGTAACTTCCTAACCTTTCAGGGGGTTTAGGTGGATGGATTATTTTTTTTAAACTAGGGTATCGAGTGTAGCTCTCCCCACTCCCTACCATGCATAGAAATTAAATTAAATTAAATTAAAAAATTTTTTTAAAAAACCCTGTTTTTGAAAGATTATGTATTCAGCTCATAGTGTGTCATCCACTTTCTGAAAGAGAAGTAATAGACAAAATCATAAGCTATTTCCTCTGGGTTACAGCTAGTAAATATCCAAATCCAAGATTTTTTAAACTGTTTAAAAATATAGATTTCACCACCCAGTTGCTTGGGTTCGAGTTTTGACACTGACCTATACTATCTTTGTGATTATTTATGACCTTTCACAAATTAATTAACTTCTCAGTAACCCAGGCAGTCTTGTTCTGCATAACAGATAAGTCATCATTATGTAGGTTGAGTGTTCCAATTGTCTATTTAAAGGAATTTCTACCATTGAGAGTTCTTCATACCACAAATACAAATTCAGATTTCTATTACTTATTACCACCACTTTCCAAATGTAAAAAAGTCCTAAAGTCACAAAGATAAAATAATGCCACTTCCTGGTTTCTGACTGGTCAAGAGATCAAAGCAGTAAGCTCTTATACAAATTGAGAAGATGGTAAGTGCAAAAAAAGAAAATCAAGCAGCAGAATGTTTTAAAGAGGAGGGAAATCTTTTCCACCTTGGTTAAGAACTTCCATTGATTAAGGAAAATATCCTTCTGAAAGAAGAATATTTTTATAGGACAAATAGAATTAGGATTATTCAGAAAGTCTCAGTTTTGAGAGGTCAAAGTAAGAACCAAATACAATCAGTCTTGTTTAACTTTGTTTTCAGTATATCAAAAGGAATGCTGAGTAGAGAATATGAAGCTGTATGAAAAATCGAACTATTGAACTCCTATTAAATGTCCAATATATAGTAGGTGTTTAGCATACAACAGTTGGTTAAATAGTGCCTATTTTCAACTGAATCTTAGCTTAATTGAGTCTGAGTACCCAATTGGGACCCTATGGGTTCCCAAGTCCCTGCAAGGACAAAACTATTTTCATTGTTGATCAATAGAAGTTGATATAATGGACGCACTTAAACAAAAGGGTTTTTGCAAGGCAAACCAGGGTTAAAGTGGCTTGCCCAAGGCCACACAGCTAGGTAATTATTAAGTGTCTGAACTCAGGTACTCCTGACTCCAAGGCTGGTGCTTTATCCACTATGCCACCTAGCCGCCCCTAAACAAAAGTTCTTTATAGAGTTTTCTGTAATTTTTTTTAGGTTTTTGTAAGGCAAATGGGGCTAAGTAGCTTGCCCAAGGCCACACAGCTAGGTAAGTGTCTGAGACCGGATTTGAACCCAGGTACTCCTGACTCCAGGGCCGGTGCTCTTATCCACTACACCACCTAGCTGCCCCTCATCCAGTCTATTGTGGGGGAAAGTTTATTAGTTGAGCTGGACAGAAATAACTGATTCTCATTCCACCATATTGACTTACATCTGGTTTTGTATTATTTGAATAATCTTAAAAGAAGAGTAACAAGAGAGAGGGTAACCCTAAGGTGGGAATGGAAAAATAAAGTGAAAGAAAATTACCTTAAATATTGGGAAGCAAAGGTATTCTTTAAGTCTGTGAAAAAAAAGGGGGAATCAGCAGAAGGCAGTTTAAAGGTGAGATTAGTTCCAATCAAAATAAATAAAAAATAAATAAATGAATAAGGATGCAAAAATACAAAAAAGTTTGAGGTTGCAATGAATATAATGGTGCCCAGCCCTGGAAATATTGGACAAATTATCAAATGTGATAGAATACTACTATGCTTCAAGAAGTGATGAAAAATGGGCAGGCAGCTGGGTGGCACTGGCCCTGGAGTCAGGAGGACATGAGTTCAAATATGACCTCAGACACTTAATACTTGCCTTAATTATGTGACCTTGGGCAAGTCACTTAACCCCAATTGCCTTAAATTAAAAAAAATGTTTATTAAATTTTAAAAAATTAATGAAATTAAAAAAAAATGATGAAGTAAATAGTTTGTAAGACTGTTGATCTGAGAGAATGACATGAACAGAACCAGGAAAATATTCTATTCAATGGATTTGGTATGCACACTTAAAAAAAGAATTAGGAAAAACAACATTTTTAAAAAACAAACATCAAGGCCCTGGAGTCAAGAGTACCTGGGTTCAAATCTGGCCTCAGACACTTAATAATTAACTAGCTGTGTGACCTTGGGCAAGCCCCTTAACCCCATTTGCCTTGCAAAATCATAAAAAATAAAAAATAAAAAAAATAAAGGAAACTGAATTACCAAGGAAAGTGAAATAAAAAACAATAAGGAGCATTTTTGCCAAATTATATAATCTATAAAATTGACATCTAAATGAAATGGATGAATATTTTCAAAAGTATAAATTGCTCAGATTAACAGAAGAGGAAATAGATTATTTAAATAATTTTAATTTAGTAAAAGAAATTGAACAAGCCCATAAAGGAGCTTCCTAAAAGTCCTGGGCCTTTAGGGTATAACTGGGACATAGATTTGCAAGTGAATTCTTCCAGACATTTAAATAACAATTCTGTTGCTAAGTAAATTGTGGAAAAAATAGGTTAAGAATGATTCCCATTTCCTTCTATGATACAAATATGGTTTTGATGCCCAAATTAGAGAGAGCCAAAACAGAAAGAAAACTATAGACCAGTTTCCTTAATGAATATTGATGCAAAAAATTTAAATAAACTGTTACTTTAGGAAGTTACAGCTATATTCAGAGATTCATCCATTATGACCATGCTGAATTTATGCTAGCAATTCAAGGCTTTTTTTGATATTAGGAAAAATGTAAGCATAATTGACCATAATACTACAAAGACATCAAAAATTACTATTTCAAGAGATAATGTTTTTTAGAAAAAGTGTTTTGAATTTTTCTAATTACTTGTAAATTTTGAGTTGCAATTTTCTCCCTGTTTCTCCTCTCTCTCCCTTGAGAAGGCATGTAATTTCATATAGATTATAAATGTTCAGACATGCAAAACATTTCCATCTTGCAGAAGAAAACATAAAGAAGAAAAATTAATAAAGTTAAACTGAGCTTGATCTATATTAGACCTCATCAGTTCTTTCTGTGGGTGTATATAGCATTTTTCAAAATAATTCTTTCAGAATTATTTTGGATCCTTGAATTGTTGATAATCTCTTAGACATTCACAGTAGATTTATAGGGGGTCTGCATTGCTGTTACTGTGCAATGTTCTGGTTGTGCTCACCTCACATTGTATGCATTCATGTAAATCTAACCAAGTTTTTCTGAAATCCTATATATTTACTACTCATCAATTTTTATAGTACAATATAATATTCCATCATATCATATACCACAGCCTGTTAATCCCTTTACTAACTGGCAGATATCTCTTCTGTTTTAGTTATTTTTCATTTCTAAAAGCACTTCTATAAATAAATCTCTTTGGGATACAGGTCTAAAATTGTAATATTGATGGGTCAGAGGATATGTTACAATTTTGTAACCATTTGGGTATGGTTCCAAATGGCTATTGAGAATGGTTGGATCAGTTCACAACACCACCAGCAATGTTTTGATTTTTCCAAATCCCCTCCTAAATTTGTCATTTTCCATTTTTGTCATATTAGCCTGTTATATAAGTATGAGATGAAACTTGAGTTATTTTAATTTGCATTTCTCTAATCTATAATTGTTTTTTTTTAAGGATTTTGCAAGGCAAATGGGGTTAAGTGGCTTGCCCAAGGCCACACAGCTAGGTAATTATTATCTGAACTCAGGGACTCCTGACTCCAGGGTTGGTGTTCTATCCACTGCGCCACCTAGCCCCCCCTAATCTATAATTATTTATTGCATTTTTCAGATGACTATAAATACCTTTGATTTCTTCTTCTGAAAACTACCAATTCATATTCTTTGATCATTTTTATATTGGAGAAAGAAAATGCTTTTGACAAAGTACAGTACCCATTCCTGTTAAAAAGGACTATAAACCACAGGAATAAACCAAGCTTTTCTTTTCCTTTTTTTTTTCTTGCAAAGCAGTGGGGTTAAGTGACTTGCCCAAGGTAATGCAGCTAGGTAATTTTTAAGTGTTTGAGGTCAAATTTGAACTCAGGTCCTCCTGACTCCAGAGCTGTGCTCTATCCACTGCCCCCACCTAGCTGCCCCCAAGCTTTTCTTAAAATTTCAAGTGGTAGCTGCTTAAATCCAAAAGCATGTATTTATTACCTTCCAAGGGAGTGACCTAGAAACTATATTATGATGAAATAAGGATCTCACTTATTGCCTTTACTATTCAATATCATACTAAAATGCTAGCTATAACAATAAGACAAGAAAAAGAATTTGAAGGAATTAGCATAAGCAACAAGGAAACAAAGGCCACTTTTTGTGGATTTACCTTGAGATTCAACTAAAAACTTTTTATTGAAGTTGTTATATCCTAAATGTAGGATATAAAGCATTACTTAAAGAGAGTATAAAATACTTGGATCTACTTGCAAAAACACTACCATAAGAAGCAGCTTATTTAGGATGATCTCCTTAGCAAATGGGGAAGTTACTAGGGACAAAATTTCACTTTCTCCTTTTGGCTCCTTTCAGCTCAACCTGGAACCAAATTCTTTATTGGAGAGGAAGGAGAGAGCTTAGCTGCATGCTTTTGGACACTGAGCTAGAATGGGGCTGGAGACAGGGGCATATGGACCAGACTATTCTGGTTTTCTGAGCTGAGTAACTAAAGTTCCAGCAATCTCTCCCTTGGTTTTTTAGAGAATGACCAAGGTAAAGAAGTTTATAGCAGCCTGGTATTCCAATACATTGCTTTCAACTGCCATCTAACACAGTAGAAGGTAAGATAAAGGTTTAAAAATGTTTTAGCTATAAGAATTTTATTTGCTGTACAGTATTTATGGTACTGTAAATTACATATATTATGAAAAGTAAACATTGCCTGAAATCAAGGTTTTGTTTTGTTATATAGGTGTTGGCATAAAAGATTACAGTACTCTAGTGAGAAAAAGGTTTGGCATATAACCAATTTTATTTTATTTACTGCATTTTAAGGGTTATTTTATGGTTACTATGTTAGAAAATGTGCGTATTATCCAAATTAATATTATTGTTCAAAGAATCCTAATCCCCTATTTCCCAGATTAAAGGCAAATCTAAATAATTGGAGAAATACCATTTTCTTATTATTAGTAAGCTAAAGCTGATAAAATAAAAACAACAGTACTACAGAAATTAATTTATTTAATCAGTGCCATGCCAAACTACCTAAAAGAACCAGAAAAAAAATAGCAATAGAATTCATCTGGAGCAAGAAAAGGTCTAAAAATATCAAGGGAGTCAATGAAAATAAATGGAAAGTCCCCCTAGCAGTACCTGATCTTAACTTATACTACAAAGCTGTAGTCATGAACACTGTTTATTCCTAGATACAGAATAGAGTGATCTATGGAACAAATGAGATACACAGTTTTCAAATGAAAAAAGCAACTTAATGTTTGAAGAATCTAAAGATGCCAGTTTTGGGGGTTAAAATTACTTAACAAAAACTGAGAAAGCTGGAAAAGTATGGAAAACTAAGCATAGCCCAACATCACAAACTATATATTCCAAGATAAGGTTAATCTGAATGCATGACTTAGACTTAAAAGATAATAAAAACAAATTGGAGGAACATAGCAGTTATTACTTGTCAGATCTATGGTTAGAAGAGTTCATGACCAAACAAAAGATATAGAGGTTAACAGAAAACAAGAAAGGTTACTATAATCAAAGGACAGCTAGGGGTTCCAGACCTGGAGTCAGGAAAACTCATTTTCCTGAGTTCTTGTCTGACCTCATGGCCATACTTGCTAGCGACCCTGGATGAGTTGCTTAACTCTATTTTCCTCAATTCTTCATCTGTGAAAAATGAACCAGAAAAGGAAATGGTAAACCACTCTTTGCCAAGACAACTCCAGTGGGGTCACAAAGAGTTAGTGAAACTGAAAACTGACTCAGCACAGAAACAAAACCAGTGTATCTAAAATAAGAAAAGGACAACACTTTGGGGAAAATCATTGTAGCAAGTTTCTCTGATAAGGTCTCATATCTTAAATATATAGGCAACTAAGTAAAATTTACAAAAATAAGAGACCTTAACTGATCCAAAGATATGAATAGGAAGTTTTCAGACAAAACTCCAATTTATAAATAACCATACAGAAATATTCTAAATCATTGATAATCACAGAAATGCAAACAGGACAGAAAAGGAAAATAATAGCCAAATGATATGTGGGAAAAAGAGGTACACTAATCCATTGTCAGTACGTCGGTGAAATAGCCTTAACCATTCTGTAATGCAATTTGAATGTGTGCTATAAGGGTCAGTAAACCATACACACACACACACACACACACACACACACACACCCCTTTTAACTCAACAATAACACTACTAGGGTTATAGACCAAAGAAATCATAAAAAGAGGGAAAGGATTCATATAAACCAAACTATTTAGAGCCATTTTTTCTTGTGGTTAACAAAAATAAGAAATAAAAGAGTATATCCATCAATTGAGAATGGCTGTAGAAATTATGGTATATGAATGTAATGGGTTGTGTTTTAAGAAATAGTAATGGCAATAGTTTAAGGAAAAATATGGGAAGATTTGTATGAACTTATTCAGAAGTAAATGAGCAGAAGCAGAAAAATTTAAAAATCACAGTTTAGTATACAGGGTGTATGTGCATGTGTGTGTGTAAGGTTGTGTGTGTGTCCCTGCTCCCATTCTTTTTAGTATGATGTTTTTAGCCATGTTATCAAACACAGCATGAAGGTCAGCTCCCATACTGATGGCAAAGTCTTCAACTTGAAAAGGCTACAAGCCGAGACCAAAGTGGAGGGAATGTTAGTGCATGATCTTCTGTTTGCAGATGATTGTGCACTCAATGCAGTCTCTGAAGCTGAGATGCAACAAAGTATGGATCAAGTCTTTGCTGTTTGTGCTCTTTTGGTTTAACAATTAACGCCAAGAAAACACAGGTGCTTCATCAGCCTGCACCACACCATCCACATGTGAAACCATTGATTACAGCAAGTGAAGAAGTTTTGAGTACTGTGGACAACTTAATTTACCTTGACATTGTCCTTTCCAAGGAGGTACACATTGATAATGAAGCTGACACACTCATTGCCAGAGCCAGCTCAGTATTTGGGAAAGCTCTGAAAGAAAGTGTGGGAGAGAAGAGGGATTAGACTGACCACCAAACTGAAGATCTAGAGAGCCATTGTGCATACCTCATTGCTATATGCTTGTGAAACCAGGAGAGTCTACCAGCACCATGTCAGGAAACTGAATCACTTCCATTTAAATTGTCTTAGGAAGATTCTGAAGATCACCTGGCAGGAGAAGATACCAGACACTGAGGTCCTTTCTCAAACTAAACAGCCTAGCATTCCATCATTACTATAGAGAGTGCTACTACAATGGGCTAGACATGATGTTAGAATGCCTTGCCAAAAGGACTATTTTATGGAGAACTCACACAGGGCAAGAGCTCATAAGGTCAGAAGAAGTGAGACCCTGAAGGTCTCATTGAAAAACTTGATAATTGATTGTACAGCATGGAAGACACTGGCACAGGACATGCATGGCATGACCTCATCAGTTAGGAAGGCAGAATTGAAACAGTTCAAAGGAAATGTGACACATGTATGTTTAGAGAACCCACTCCATGTGTTCACATGAACTAATTTATGCCTAACCTGTAGTAGAGCATTCTGAGCTCGTATTGTTCTGATCAGCCACGGACACCCTGTAATTTGTCTCAAACGTAGTGATGTCATTTTGGTCTTCTTGGGTAACAAAGAATAGGAACCAACTAATCGGTGTTATGTACTGTACCTACAACCTGGCTAATGAGAAGTTTGTTTTCCCTGACTATGAAGATTGATAATAGGCTTTATTCTTGCCTTCTCATTGGGTGGGAGAGAGGGCATAGAAGATGGGGAGAATTTTGATGCAAAAAAAAAGGGAGGGGATCTGGGAACAACATAAAAGGTATGTACTAATTTGACAAATTCATGAGTTAAGACAGGCAAGTAACAGGTGAGTTACTTGTTTTCCTGAGGACATTGTTCACTTATAATATGTGCATTCCCTCAGTATGTCTAAATGTATGATACTCAGAATTTCCAAAATATGATAGGTAATGACAGTTTTTATATTTCTGAAATAAGTTTTTTGGGGGAAAAGTGACAATCACTCTTAGACCTTTTGTCTAATTAGAATCCACCTATAACTCATGTTGACAGGAATCAGAAAAAACACCTATTATCTTCACATTCCAATGTAAGAAATTCATTCTCCTTTAGTTCTGTATCCCTAAATGTTTGTGATTACCTTTTCATGTTTCTTTTAACTCTAATGTTTTAACTCTAAGCTTCTTCTGCACATTGATGCTGTTTTCATCAGGAATGATTAGAAAATTCTCCATTTCATTAAAGCAACAACTGGGTGGTATAGTGTGTGCTGGTCTTGGAATCAGGAGAATCTGAATTCAAATCCAGCCTCAGACACTTAGTAGCTGTTTGGTGCTGGGCAAATCATTTAATCCTCAGTTTAATTGACTTGGAGAGGGAAATGGCAAAATATTACAGTGTTCTTTTCCCAGAAAAACCCAAATAGGCTCACAGAGAGTTCAGTATAAATGAAGAAATGAACAGATATGGCATTGAAAGATCCACTTTTTATACTTAGTATTTTTGAGTAAGTTATTCTTGAATCTAAGCCTAATTCCTTTACTTTCTAGACTATCATTTTTCTAGCCTATTCTCTCCTTTATAGTGGTGGCTGCTAAATCATATGTATTCCTTACTGTGTCGTCTTAGTACTTTAATTCCTTCTTCCTAGCTATTTTCATAATCTTTAGTTTGACCTGTAAGTTCAGGATCTTCCCATATTATTCTCGGGTGTTTACATTTGGGATTCACCAATTTGCCCCCCCTAAGCAATCCTTTTTTGTGTCCCATTTTACCATATTCATTTAGACTTCATCCTTCTTGATCACATTAGCCCTGGAACTGACCTCATCATCACCCTCTGCTCCTATGGTCCCTCTGGGTGGAGAGTTCCTCTTCTGTTCATTTCCCACTCAAGCTGTACTCATTTGGTATAGGAGCTGTGTTAGAGAATCCATTTCCCTCTCCTATCCCAATTATCAGCTATTCCCCCTCCTCCTTTAGTCTCCTTTAAAAGGTAGTTTGTCTTTCTCTATTAGTATGTAAACTTCTTGAGGGCAGGAACTGTCTTTTTTTTTTGGCAAGGCAGTGGGGTTAAGTGACTTGCCTAGGGGTCACACAGCTAGGTAATTATTAAGTGTCTGAGGACACATTTGAACTCAGGTCCTCCTGACTTAAGAGCCAGTGCTCTATCCATTGTACTGCCTAGCTGCCCCGGAACTGTCTTTTTTAAAATTGTAACTGTCTTTCATTTGGTCTTGATTTTCAGTTCTTTTTTCATTCTTTTTCTAGGTCATATCTTTTTGTTAGGCTGTACCTTACATTTTCCTCCATTTTTGTCAGTCTTTTTGGCTTTTTAATTAAAATTTCTTGTTGTTTCAAGGAGTTAATGGCTTCTTTTTTGAGCCTTTCTAACTTTTAGGGATGTTGCTTGGGTAAGGATGTATACCTTATGTTAATCCAACCTCTTAATCCCCTTTTAAATTCTTTATAACATAATTTTTTTTATTTTCCTATTTTTTCTAACACTCATTTATGAAAGTATTTTCAACTGTGTATATAGCTTTATCTCTTCCTGAAATTCTAATTGAATCTATTCCCAAGCTGTCTTTTTCTTTGCAACTTTGCTTAGAGATGTTTTGGAGACAATTTCTTCTGGATTTGTACTTCTGAGCATTTCTCTCACAATGATAATCTTTTGTGGCAGGATTCTTTTCTCTTTTGCTACACTCCTTCTAGCCCACTTCCTGGCTTCAAATTCGATGTTATTTCAGATACCAATTCTACACCCTTCTCTTATTGATGATTTCTTAAAGCTTGGAGTGTTTTGTTATTCTAGACCCTTGGGAATAGGTCCAGACAAAGTCCTTCCAGAAGTGGTTTGATTCAGGGATAAGTCTGATCACTGTATCCCTGGCCTTACCTCCCCTAGTTCCCCACCTATTCTTGGACTGTGCCTTGGTTGACTACTGCTGAGCTCAGTCACTGTTACCCAGCTGGGAAGCTGTGCTGATTCAGAAGGACAGAATTGCAGGCTCTTTTTGGTCTGAGATTCCTCCATAGAGAATGGTCCTGAAGCTCTGCTCTGCTCCCAGGATCTGAGCCAGGGCTGCTGCTGACTGTTGCTGGCACTGCTTGCTCCTGAGCTTGCTTTCTCTATAGTGATCTGCCTAGGATCTGAGATCACGCCTGTCTAGCTGTCCCAGACCCAGGTGCCAAACTCATTCTGCTTCAGATTTGTGATCTGAACTTGAGTAACAAGGGACAAAGGCCCCAGTTGAGACCTCCATGTACTGCGGTGCTTCTGAGACTGTTTACTCCCTGGGTCCCTGTGTCTCTTAAGCCAACGGGGGGGCTGGAAAAATGACACACTGTTTTTTTTTTTAAACCTTGAATTTCTCCATGAAGATTTGATCCTGGTGTATTTTAAAATTCTGTTTGGAGGAATTGAGGTGGGAGTGAGTGCTAGGTCAGGAGCTAGTTGTACTTCCTCCTACTTCGTCATCTTAGCTCTTCATGAAATGTATTCCTAGCTTGACTTTGGTAATTCTTTATTCAAACTTAAGCTTTATGAATTGTTTGATTCAGTGAGTAGTTATTAAGACCTACAATGGGTTCAGTCCTGTGCTAGAGGTACAGAAATATAAATGAATGTAGTTCTCTCAAGGACCTTCCTTTCTACTGAAGTAAAATTCATATGTACACAAGGGGATACTAACAAACAATTGGGGATAAATGGGGAGAACTCCTTGTTTAATGGAATTAGATGTTTATTATTTAATATGTACTTAAGAGTGTTTTGATACTATAAACATAAAGTGGTGAGATTCTGAAGATCACTTCTCTGTAGATACTCCAAATATGAATGATAAATGATAAAATGATAAATGGAGCTGAAAGAAGCTTGCTTAGACAGAGGAGTTGTCAGTCAGCTATGTAAGAGCCAGAAGTGTCTCTCAGAGGTAACAATAACTTAGTAGTCTGCCAAGTGAGACAGAATTAGGGTCATTTCCCCTCAGAGATAATATATTACATGCAATATCATGCAATACTGTTTACCTGGAAAGAGCGCTAGATTTGGAGTGCTCTACCTCTTAATACCTGTGAGACTTTGGACAAGTTAATTAACCTCTCTGGGTCTCAGTTTCTTCACCTGAAAAATGAAAAATGAGGGAATTGGATAGCTAGCCTTTTAAGGTTTCTTTAATATCTAAATCCATAATCCCCCATAATCATATCAATCCTTAGCTTCACGTAGGAAGTAAGGCTTGAATGCAGCCAAGGATTTGAAGAGGCATTCCAGAATCTGCCTTGGGGTGAGAATTGCACTGTTTTGTTATGTTTGGGGAACAGGAACATTTGCATGAGAGAGGGAGAATTGTAGATCTTAAAGTCTGGGGGGGAAATGGCTTGGTTTTGGCTGTGAAGGTCATTCAATTACAGGAATTTTCATTTTATTGTAGAAGCAATAGAGAAAAACTGATCCTTCTTGCTTGATATGGTTATACCTTCCTTTTGGTAATGTCAACTTGGCAGCCATGTAGAGAATGGATTGGAGAGCTGAGAGACTTGGCTGCTAAGACACCAATCATGAGGCTGTTGCTGTGTTTTGGGTGAGGGCCTTTTTACCAGAATCTGGTGGGGAGAGTAAAGAGAAACTTTATGCTTCTAAGCACCCCAGCCTCTCCTCTTCCCCCAAGAAAGAAGTGCCAAATAAGTTTATTAAATAGATTAGCCTATTCTTCTGTCTTGACTATCATGAAACTGGCCTAATGATTATTATACATTTATCTTCAGACTGGAATGGCATTTCTTGAAAAGGGAAAGAAACCGACACCTCTTCTCCCTGCCCCCCCCCCAAAAAAAAAAAAAACCTCCATCAGGTTTGGAAACAGTTCTTAAAATGCCGGCGCTATGCTGGCCGGAGTTTGTTGGCTGGTGAGCTCTCTTGTAAGTCCCAACTGGGGAAGTCCTCTGGGTCCAATATCAATTCTGTGCAAGGAGAGAGGCTGTATAAATAGCTGGCTCACACACTGGAGAAGAGGGGAGGGAGTGTTGGGCCCCAGCTGTGAACTCCTCTTGTTTTTGTTTTAAGGTAATTAATGTTCCCTTGAATTAAGCCAGGATATGGGCTCCTGTTTTTGTGACTTTCAATTCAAGTCTTACTTGGGCTGAACTGGGGGTGGGGAATGTAGTTTGTATTTCCTGCCTTCCCAATTGAATAAGGTAATGTGAGACCTCTGTTGTTTTAAGCTTGGACTTGAGGCAAGAGAATGGGTTGATGAAGGAAACTGAAATGTTTTCCCTCATTATGTCTAGTAGTAAAACTGGCTTTAAAAAAACTGGTTCAGTCAAACTTTGAAACTCCCTTATCACTATTCTAACGTCCTGAGGTTGGAAAGAGGACAGATTTTTGCTTTTTCCCAGTGTTTCCGAGTTGTATAATTTCTAAGGTGGGCTTCTCTGTTTTCCTCCAGTTCTCCCATCTCCCTCATCCCCCCTTCCCCCACTTGCCTCCTAAATTAGATACATTCCCCCTGTGCTCCCAGACGTCTCCATCTCCTTGTCCCCTGACAGAGCAATCATTTATCAAGTTGTTTCACGCGTTGTCGGGGAGGGGGGCCCCAGGGGCTGGAGTTTGTTTCGTCCCTTTGTTGGAGCTCCACAGGATTGTCCAGCTTAGTCTCCAGCCAACTGCTGAGAGTTGCTGGACTCTGGGAGCAAATGTTAAAGGGGCCGCCTTTCATCTACCAGAGGTTGCTGCTGCAGCAGCCACCTTTTATTTGGTTGCCAGTTTGTTGGAGGGGCGTATGCCCAGATATACATGTTTGTCATTGCAGTGGCATTTATTTTTTTCATGATAGAACTTCCATTGAAACTTTTGAAAATAGATATACTACTCTGTTTCATTGTTTGATATCTATCTCCCTGTTCTTAGCACTTTTCCTGCCTGCTCATTTCCTCCATCCCTACCTTCCTTCACCTCAAGTCCAATTTGGTAATGAGAAGGAAAGGCCCTTTTCCTGACTCATTTTATGGTATATATTTTGACATACACAAAATGGTGTACTCTATTTGCCATCAGCAAAAGTGAGTTTGAATTTTCTAGTAATGAAATTCAAAAGGTGATTTGTTTATTTTACTTTTCCTTCAATTTAGGATTCTTAGCATTTTGAGATTTGAACCAGAAAGATCTATAAAGTACAACCCTAGACTTTCACAGAACTTAAATTTACAAAGAAGAAAACAGATCCAAAGAGATTGTAACCTATTCAAGATCATGCCATTATTCAAGACAGAAATCCTAAGATTATTTTTTAGCTCATGTTGCTTTTTTTAATGCTAAATTTTGTCTATGTGAATGCATATCGACATAGTCAATTTTCAGTGCAGAAAATATCCTTATATGTGTCTATTCAGAGAGCATACTTTTCTGAACTATTTATTCCGTCTCTCTCTCTCTCAATCTCTCAAACTAGTGGGGTTAAGTGGCTTGCCCAAGGCCACACAGCTAGGTAATTATTAAGTGTCTGAGGCCAAATTTGAACCCAGGCACTCCTGACTCTAGGGTGGGTGTTCCATCCACTGCCACCACCTAGCCGCCCCATCCAGTCTCTTAAAAAACTGTTTTTAGGTCACTTTGTATGATACTCATGTTTAATATTCATCATAAGCTTTGAGATCCTTGGCTTAAAGTTTTGAAAGTTCTGAAATATTTCACTAATAAGGTGAACACTGAACACTTAAGTGCCATCATGAATATTTCTCTATCCATTTGTATTGAATTAGAAATTAAGATGTTGCTACTTAGGTTGATTTTGTTTCAAGATTGGAACAGAAGATAGGAAGGATGGGATAGATAGTAGTGAACCCAGGGGCTTGTGAATTTGGACTCAACAGTCTTCCTCAAATGACTTGAAGAATTTAGATTTAAGTTTCTCTTTAAAATATTTGGTATCCCCAAGCCAAATCTATCTTGCATTTGGAATGAGATTTTAACATTTATAAATGTGTTTGCGGTGGTTTATTTTGATCACTTGATTTTTAGGACTGAATGAGTCAATTTTCACACTTACTGAACTTTGATGGGGATTAAATTTCCCTGTTGTGCTCCATGAATGCAGATCACAGCCCTTCTATGACCTACCTGAGCAGTTTCACACTCACATGTTATAACCTGTAACATTATCCATTAGCCAGTTATGCTGTTTGAGCTTCTCTTTACCTAACAGTAATGGTTTGTTGTGGGGCAGCTAGGTGGATAGAGCAGCTAGCCCTGGAGTCAAGAAAACCTGAGTTCAAATCCAACCTCAGACACTTAAAATTTACTTAGCTTGTGACCTTGGGTACTTAACCCCATTGCCTTGGGGGAAAAAATAATGATAATGATGACTTGCTGATCAGCTTATATTCTGTGTCTTCCAAAATATATTTACATCCCTTTTCATCATCCATGATCTAGGTTCTTCCATCTTAGTCAAAAAACAATTTTTTTTTTAATTTTAGGCAATGGGGTTAAGTGACTTGGCCAGGGTCACACAACTAGGCAATTATTAAGTGTCTGAGGCTGGATCTGAATTCAGGTCCCACCTGACTCCAGGGCCAGTGCTCACTGTGCCACTTAGCTGCTGGCCCCCCTGCACAAAAAAAAAAATTGTTAAACATTTCCTTTACCAGGCCCTCTGTTAAGTGCTTTGGTTTCAAAGAATGGTTAAAAAATAGTCCCTACCCTCAAAAAATTCACATTGTAATGGGATAGACTACATGTAAATAGACTACAAAAGTAAATGAGAGGCACTAGTAGTAGGAGGGGACTTGGAAAAGCCTTTCTGCAGAAGATGGGATTTAAGCTGAAACTTGAAGGAAACTGCCAGGGAAACTTAGGAGGAGGTAAAAAGAGGGACAGCTATGCAAAGGTGTGGTGATGGGAGAAGCTGCAAGTAGACCAATGTAGAAGGAAGGATGGAAGACTTAAGAAGTCTGGAAAAGAGGTGGCTAGGTGGCGCAGTGGATAGAGCACCAGCCCTGGAGTCAGGAGTACCTGAGTTCAAATCCAGTCGGTCTCAGACACTTAATAATTACCTAGCCGTGTGTGGCCTTGGGCAAGTCACTTAACCCCATTGCCTTGCAAAAACTTAAAAAAAAAAGTCTGGAAAGGTAGGACTGAGGTAGAAAGGACCATTAAATTCCTGAAGACAATATTTGATCCTGGCTTACTGCACCCTTGATAGATCATCATCTGTATCCTTCCTAAACAAACCTCTCCACCAGCATAGTGTTCTGTCCCTTCTCTTTTCTCTGTACTTCTTAGTGACTTAGCAGCACTTAATGAGTTTAATTATCTGGACAGGTCACTCCCCCAAATTTATATATTCAGCCCTAACCTTACCAATGGGTGATTTGCTCAACGTGTTTCTTGGTTGTCCAATTGGCATCTGAAACTCATCTTTTCCCCAAATTTCCAGACTTCCCCTTCTATGGAACGGACCATTACTCCCTCCTTCAGTCATACAAGTTTGAAAACTCACTGCTACCTACAACTAATCACTAAATCTTGGGGGACCATAACATGAATCCTTCCCCTCGACCCTACATTCTTAGGCACCATCCTTGTCCAGATCTTTATCCTTTCTCCTCTTAATTGGTCACACTGCTTCTAGTCTTGTCCTCCTCTCCCACCCCACCCTTCACAGAAATGCCAGAATAATTTTCCTAAAGAAAAGTTCTCACCACATCATTCTTGCTCAGGTACTCTCAATGGTTCTCTACTTCTTCCAAAATAAAACACTCAACTCCTAACCCTGACAGTTTACATTATTCCTAGTCATGTACTATATATACAAGATAAATTCAAATACTAGATTTCCCTTAAATTCTCTACTTTATCCCCTGCCTCTCCTAGGCCTTTGTATAAATTCTAGCCCATCCATGCTTAAGAGCACAGATTACTTGCCATCCCTGATTGTTCCATTTCTTAATGTTTCCTTCCTTGTCAAATTACCTAGTATTTACTGATATTTGTCCTTATTTTATTTTCAGATACTACATAACACTTAAGATGGTGTTTGGGGGTGGTTTTTTTGGTTTGTTTGTATGTTTGATTTTTAGTCTCAGCATTTGGGCATAGCTGGCCATCAGTCAACCAATGTTTGTTAAACTGTGGAATGATATTAACATTCAGGTCTAGGATAGAAGTAGAGAACTTGGTGAAAAGCATTTTAATATTCACAGAAATCCATTTAAATGTAGTATTAGACAGGCCAGATGTAGTTTATTACTTCCATTTCCCTATACAGGTATCTCCACTTGATAAAATGTGTCAGGAATTAGGTTGTAAAGAGAATTTGTTTTTTTGTTTTGTTTTGTTTTGTTTTGTTTTTTAGGTTTTTGCAAAGCAAATGGGGTTAAGTGGCTTGCCCAAAGGCCACACGGCTAGGTAATTATTAAGTGTCTGAGACCGAATTTGAACCCAGGTACTCCTGACTCCAAGGCCGATCCTTTATCTACTACGCCACCTAACCGCCCCTGAGAATTTGTTAAATGAATCTTAGTTCCAGTTGATTTCCACCTTAAAATACGTTGAACATTCTATTGTTTTAAAAATATTGCTTTTCTTGTAGATAAAATCAAATTGCTTTTAAGTTGTATTTTTTTCCACTTCATATTTAAAGTAACTATTTACTGTTTTGTGTGTTTATGTAAGTTGGTTATCTCTTATAATCCAGTGCTTAATAGTGGCATGGATGTAACCTTGGGTTCTTGAAGATATGCCAGCCATGGAAAGATTTTGGCTACAGGTGTGGTCCTAGCAACAGACACTGACTTGTCTGTGAACCAGCCTGTGTAATGAAGAGAGTGGCTCATCACTAGTTGGATGGCCACTGGGTGATGAATTCTTTGCCCATGGCAACCCAGGAAACACAAATAAAAAATCCTCAGTACTGCATGGACCGCTTCTGCTTCCACAGTAACAGTGAAGTAGCAGAAAAGGGGGGCAGGGTGTTGTAAGAATCATACAGTTTTTAGACCTTTTGTAAACAATGATTTAACTTTTGATACTCCTAAGCTCTTTGCCCCCAAACCAACAAATTGATATACTACCAAAGAGATAGAACTACATTAGTATTGACATTCTCACTATAAATAAAAGCAAATCGCACAAAGAAGTTGCCTTTAAATGAAAGGACAGTTCACAGGTTCTCCTTAGATTTTCAAATAAAAATATTTTTAGAAGGCAATGAGAAACATAATTTCATGGGCACTTGATCATCTGAATATAAAATGGAAAATTCACTTTAAAGAGAATCATAGCACATATGCTAACATCTGTTTCAAAAAGTGAAATAACAGAAAAATTATACTATAAATTTGATAGAGACAAATCTGCTTTGGAAAACCAACTAAAATCATTGGTCCAAAAAAGGGTGATGGTATTAATAACTGTAATTTGTTTATTTAAGTAATTACCAGGGGTTAGGAAATACCAGTACAACAAGATTACAATATATTCAAACATAAAGGTAATGGGGGGGGTAATAACAGGATGATGGAATTTTGGCTGATAGCAAAGTAGGACTTAAGTTCAAGGTGATGGTTGTAATCCCTAGCAACTAAATTATATCAGAATTGTGATGTGGTTTTTTTTGTTTTTTTGTTTTTTAGGTTTTTGCTAGGCAGTGACTGGGTTAAGTGGCTTTCACAAGGCCACACAGCTAGGAAGTGTCTGAGACCAGATTTGAACCCAAGTACTCCTGACTCCAGGGCTGGTGCTCTATCTACTACGCCACCTAGCTTCCCCTGTGATAAGTTTTTGGTCATCTTAAAATGTCGAAAGCCCAGTCTCAAATGTTAGTTGAGTATGTGAAGTACAAAAAAAGATTCCCTTTTCTTTTTTTTCTGAGAATAAAACTTTAAATATAAATATATATATTATATATATACACATATATATGAAGTTTTTGTTTTTTTATAGAGGAAGGAGAAAGATAGAGGTGGAACACTTCTTATTTTTAGGTTAAATTGTGATAAAGGATTACATATAGTTACTATTTAAAATTTCTCAGAATGTACAAATACTGAAATAGGAAATTCTGGGGCTAAATACAAAATAAAACAAAATTCCTTATTAATATGAAAACTATATTGCTAAACAAGTGATAATCTCTGCTTTCATAAAACTTTGAAACCATACAACTGTTTGTCAAAGCTGGTCAACCAAACATTTGTTGACAATCTACTGTGTTCAGGTATTGGGCTATATCTGAAGATACAAAAGCAAATCACTCAAGAATTTATAATGAAGAAACAATTTGTACCTATAGTTATTAAAAACATATACAAATACCATGGAAACAATGTAAAGACTAACAGAATGCCTTCTGTGGGGGGTGGGGGAGGGAAGCAAGAATGGAAGAAAAATTGTAAAACTCAAAATAAATAAAATCTTTTTAAAAAGAGAGAGAAAGAGACCTCAGAGGTCAGTTAGAAAGAGACCTCAGAGGTCAGTTAGAAAGAGACCTCAGAGGTCAGTTATTTCAATCCCTATTTTTACATGAGGAAATTGTGGTTCAGGGAGGGCAAATACTTTTTCCAAGGTCATATAGAATTTGAGCACAAACCCACTAACTACTTTATCTTTCCACTGTATTACACTGCCTCTAGTTCCTTCCCCTAATCCCATTTAAAAACACACATATACAAAGTATATATAAAGTACAGAGTCACCTTGGAAGTAAAGGTACTTAGCATTTGTAGTTGGAGAGATCAGGAAAGGTTTCATGTAGTTTGCATTTGAGCTGAATCTTTCTAGATTTAAGTTTAGTAAGTTAATTTTAATATTGACCTACCTTTGTTCTGAAATTCTTCCTGTGCATTAAAAAATGTGTTTCAATGACTATTTTCTTTTTCTTGCACCTAGCTCTTCTTTCCTGTACACTCCACCCCCAAAAGAAAAATACAGTTTTATACATTTGTCCAGATAGATATGAGAAAAGGGAATTAAAAAAATAAGAACTGGGAGCCATTTGTACACCTAGCCACTGGGGAATTACTGTACAAATTGTGGGATATAAATGTAGGGAGAGAGGTAGCAAACTGGACAGTCAGTACTTTCTGAACCCTGAGAAGTTAAATCACTTACCTGTACACAAGACTGTCAAGCATCTGAGGTAGAGCATGAATTCAGATGTAATGGAATAATTTTATACCATAAGAAATAACAAAAAAGACAATTTCAGAAAATATACCTGGAAGACTTGTACTAATTGCTAGAGTGAAGTAAGACCCAGGAGAATAATTTATTATATAATAATAGCAACTTTGTTGAACTTTTGAAGTGATCAGTCTACTCTAACCTCTTCATTTTACAGATGAGGCAATCATCAAGGCCCCGGAAAGGTTCAGTTGCTCAGACCCCTAGAATTGTTGGTTTTTTCCAGTGAATTAAAAAAAGTCTGGTTAAAATCAGCAAGTCTATAAGGTCAGAGCTATTTTTTATAATAAAACATAGATATTTTAATTTCTAATGTGTAAATATAGGTAGATAACCCACATAAACATAAGCTCTTTAGGGAATTCTCAGTAATTTTTTAATGTAAAGGTTTAAAAACCACTGGACTAAATTGCTCATTTATATCAGAAATACTGAATCTTGTGCCATAGGTCTTGAGTTTGAATCCTAGCTGTACCCCTATTTTCACTTTGGGTTAGTAGTCTCATCTCTTTATTATACTATTCAAGGGTGAAATGAGGAATTTGGAATAGATGTTTTTTGGAGACTCTTCCTGTTTTACAGATTATAATGGTTTTGTTATAGCATGAACTTCTATAGACCACTTTTATTCACTTGTCCTAATCACTTATATTAAATTTACCTTCATCTATTTTGATTGTTACTTCACTTCTAAAAATACAGAAAGGCTGGTGATTTTGTGAATTTACTTTGTTATCTTGCTGAATTTATACTTGAAGCTCTTCTTGTTTTCTTTATAAATTGTAATAGTATGTGTAATTAGCAAACTAATATTTTCCTGCTTTTGGCCCATAGCCTTTTTCTTATTTCATAATAGTTTGCATTTTTTTTAAGTAGTTGCAAGGCAAATGGGGTTAAGTGGCTTGCCCAAGGCCACACAGCTAGGTAATTATTAAGTGTCTGACACCGGCTTTGAACCCAGTACCTGGCGGGTTGGTGCTTTATCCACTACGCCACCTAGCCGCCCTAGTTTGAATTTTCTAATACTCTATAGAATGATATGGTTCAAGTAGAAGAATACCTCATTTTACTCTTGAGCTTTTTGAGAAAATTTAAGTGGTGCACCGTTACTAATAGTTTTAGTTTTTGATTTAGATGAATGCTTTTTTGTGTGTTAATAAAGGGGTCATAAGGGCAGCTAGGTGGCCCAGTGGATAGAGCACTGGCCTTGGAGTCAGGAGTCCCTGAGTTCAAATTTGACCTCAGACACTTAATAATTACCTAGCTGTGTGACCTTGGGTAAATCACTTAACCCCATTGCCTTACCCAAAACAAACAAATAAATAAATAAAAGCGTCATACTGATGAATTTTTGATGCTTTTTCCACATGTGTGATGTGTTTAGTCAAAGACTTTTTCCACTGAAAAAGGAGCATCATTTCAGAGAACTTGAAATAGAGTACCTGTATCACCCTGGGCAAATCACTTAACCCCTCTGGACTTAAGGGACTTGGAGAAGATGACCAAAAAAGTCTTTTCCAGCTATTCTCAATTAGATTAATGATTAGGACATGAAAAATTACTCTAAATTATTAATGAAAAATGCTGATAAAAACAGTAGTGAGATATCTGTTCATATCTAACCTCACAAAAATGCTACTACTGGAGTTCTGAATTGGCAGAAATTATTCCCAGGAAAGTTTGGAAAATATGTAAGAATACTGTATATACTGTTAGATTTGTACCCAGGTATGTCATTAAAAGAAAGAAAAGTTTCTCAGTAGAACTGTTTGTACTAGCAAAAGATTAGAAAGAAAGTATGAGCAATTTGAGAATGGCTGACTAATTTTTGGTAGTAAATTCAATCCTTTGCCAGAATAGATATGTTTTGATCATATTTCTTCTTGGGTTCTCAGTACCCACTATATGTCCCCATTTAGAACTTAAAATTCCCTAGAGGACACACTTGAATTAATGAATAAGTGAAATGAATGAGAGATAAAGCATGTATTATGTGCTTAAGCACTGTGCTAAGTACTGGGAAAACAAATAGAATTTCAAAACAGTTCCTGCTAAGGAAGAACTCACATTTTAATTAGCTGAGGACACATATTTAGGAGAATTCTGCTGTAGTGCAGATCATGAGTCCTAAGAGTCCTGTTGTGCACACAGGTCTGATGGAAGTCTGAACTGGTTATGTAGATGATAAGGCTCAATGGATCTTCTAATTTGCTGAAAGAATTTTTGGTGCCTAGTTCCTCATCTAAGAGGTGTGATTGGCTATGCTTTTCCATTAGAGTAGTGTGGTGGACACTTTTCATGTATCAGAGAGATTATGGGTTAGGAGGAAGGCAGTGTGGTACCTTGGAAAAAATTTGCTTTCACAGGATCAGAGTCCTGGCTGTGCCACTGATTTACCTGTAAGACAGATCACTTATTCTCTCTAAGCATCGGTTTCCTTATCTGTTAAATGAGGTAGGTTGTACTAGACATACTTAGGATCCCATGAAGAGTTTTTCTAAGTGTGACTTGAATTAGGCTGCAAGAGGTTCATTTAAACTCTTATATTTTGTGACTTTGATAATCTAATGTTTGAATGCCTGGAAGATGTAGTTGGAGATAAAGATTAATAGTCTTTAAACTCTTTAACAGTGTAAAAAGCCTACTTGACCCCTGCAAACTGAAAAGTCTTTTTAAGCTCCCATAGCTTTGTAGCATTTTCCCCAACTTTACAACCAGAATTGAACTTTCTGCATGTAATACTAATAATGTCTTTCACATATTACTGAGTGATTTCCTCACAGTAGTCCTTTGACGTAGGTGATAGTATTTTGATGGGGAATGAGAACTTTCAGATTTGTAATTTCAAGATTATGTAGGGCAATTCCCTTTGCAGAAATTTCCTCCACTAACGAAGATAGGCAATAATTTATAGGCTTCCCTTAGTCTCCTCTCACTTCTGATTGGAGGGTTGGGGGGGGTGGCACCAAAGTCCTCCCTATGCCTGCTTTTATAGAGGGCAGAAACTGGACTCAGGTCACTCCATTTTGCATGGGGTTCCCTGCCTAGTATCAACTCTGAGGAACAAGTTGCTCCTTCCAGATAAGTTCACTTAGAAATTCCACCTCCCTCTTCGCCTTCTCCCCTTTCATTGGAGGAGGCTTGGAGATGGAGTGGCCAACTCCTCCCAGTGCCTTCCTCAAGAGAGGGCTGAAATGAATGCCTGTGTCACTCCCGCTTTGTATCTGCTGCTCTACCCAGTTGCTATTCTGCAGAACTAATAACCCATTGTAGTCCTCACCTCTTTACTGCCTTCTTTTTTGTGAGTGTCACCTTCTTTAGACGATAAACTCTTCATTGAGGTATTTCTTTGCATTCCCAGTGGGTGACAGAAGGGCTGGAAAAAGGGAGAACATTTAGAACTCAAAAAAAATTTTTTTTTAAATAATTGTTTTTCCCCAGGTACATTTTTTTTTTTGTAAATAACAAAAAATAGGTTGCTTCAATCAGCATTTACACTAGGCTGACTTCTTGGCATATAATAGGCACTTAATAAATGTTTATTAGATTGGATAGTCTAATTCTCATTGAAGGCAGCTAGGTGATTCCTGGCTAGAATCAGGAAATCAGAAGACCTGAGTTTAAATTCTGCTTCAGACTCTTAGAAGTATGAGCCTAGAGAAAACACTTTTACCATAAGCCACTAGAGAATAACTATGCTAAACCACTTGCAAAGATAATCCTCATGAACAGTATTGGTGTACTGTGGTCCACAAGGTCATAAAGAATTGTACACAACTGAACAACAACATATTCAACATATTCTCATTGAAAGTAAGATTGGTGGTGTATTTAGTGATGGGACAGGTAAATTGAGGAGAGTTGAGAATTAAGAACAGCTACTTAAAGGCTTTAATCATGGAGGAGTAACAAGATAGACTTGGTAGAGGGGAGATTTAGAGGGAAAGAGACTGCTGAATAATGGCAGACTCTCTAAAAAGTTGTCATAAATATACATTTAAACTTAGAAGCAAAATGTTATTGCCAGTTTAAAACTTTTCCAAACGAAGTCACTGTGTTTTGAACCTTTTTTGTTAAACACATTAAAAATGTAATACCTTCTGATTATTTTGCAAGAATGACAGATTGATATATCAGGGAATTTGGAAATTTAGTCAAATTTCAACAAAATTCATTGCATTAATTGACTGAAAAATTGATATCTTGATTTTATTTTTTTAAATGTACTACTTCTTTCTCATGAATATGCTAGTTTATCTTTGTGAAGTATCTTTTTAAAAGTTGAAGTTTTGGTATGAACTTAACATAGTACAAGACTTTTGAGTCACAGTCATTAAATATACTAAACAAGGATTTTCAAATACAATGAAGCATTCAATTATATTGCTCTCTTAAGAGTTTAGTGAGAACAAAAAGGTTTATAAGAAACTATCTTTATCATCCCCTCAAAATTTGTTTTTGTATAAATTTTATAATATATGCATAGCTATTTGTACAGTAGTGAATGTAACTAAAAGGACAAGTCAATGTCCTTTTCACTCAGAAACAATTTTAACATATATATATATGTAAAAATTTACTGGTAAGAGTGTTATTGTTGAAAAAATTTGAAGATCACTCATCTAAATAGCTAATTTTGGCTCACTTAGCCCAAATAGCACTTCAGATAGTGTTCATGGTTGAGATTGAGTTGGCCCATGGAAAGATTGTTAAAAGAAGAAAATATATAGAAGGAAGGGGACTTCAATGATAGACTTTCAAGAGGAGAGTAAAAGAAGGAAAAACATCTAGGAATCAGAGATCAGGGAGAAGTAATAGGAAAAGGCTGTTTTCATCCCTTCCTCTTCTCCAACAGATGGAGATTAAATAAATCAGCAAACATGATTTATTGGTCATTTTTATGCTAGGCATTGTGCTAAGTGTTCCAAAAAATGGCAAAATCTGCCTTCAGAGAAATTGGAATTTGAGAAAAGAGGTGAAGATGAGGAAGGAAGAGCATCACTGAATTGCAGAATATGTATTAGGAGGTGAGTTGTAAAAAAAAACTGGCAAAGTTGGAAGGAGTTAAGACATTTACAACCTTAGAGAAGATTTTATTTTTGATCCTGAAGGTAAGAGAGAGCCATTGGAGTTATTGAAAGAGATTAGGTAAATCTTCAGAGAATGCATTGTAGAAAGACTTGAGTCAGGGACACCAATGACGTTGGCTATGGTGTTCTGGCTGCTAGAGGTGATGAGGACCTGGAGAATTGGGGGCTGGGAAGAGCAAAGATCTGTGTCTCTCAGCAGATTAAGCATCCATCAAACCTGTGACCCTGACTTCCTGTTCTCCTAAAGGCATAAAACCCCTTTTGGAGTAGGGACTGGTACCTGAGTAAAGTGCTGTGACTTTGTTGCTAAGATATCTGCAGGTTTTTCTATATTATGGCTGAGCAAGACTCCTGTTCACTCCTGAATGACTTAAGAGTCTCATTTTGTTCAATGATTGATTCTTTTTTTAATTAATTTTTATTAAAGATATTATTTGAGTTTTACAATTTTCCCCCCATCTTGCTCCCCTCCCCAGAAAGCACTCTGTCAGTCTTTACTTTAAAGTTTCCATGTTGTACCTTGATCCAAATTGGGTGTGATGAGAGAGAAATCATATCCTTAAAGAAGATCAGTTATACCTGAGTTCAGTTCTTCCTTCTGGCATATAACTCTGCAACCTTGAGCAATCATTTAATCTCAGTTCAAGGTAGTTCTCTGTACAGTTGAGTTTCAGAGAAGGTTCAGCCCCACAGGCACTGAGAGAGAGAATTGCTTATGAAATCTCAGATTCACTCTTTGTTTTATCTCTTTTGTTGTTTAGTGGCAGCTAGTTAGGGGATTGGGCCTAGAGCCAGGAGACCTAGTTCAGTTTTATCTTTAGACATTTTCTAGCTGTGTGACACAATAAATCACTCATTCTTTGCCTCAGTTCCCTCAGCTGTAAAATGAGATTAGTAGACATGTTGTAGGCATTAAATAAATGATTGATTCTCCATTGTTTGTAGTGTTATCTTACATGTATATTGGGGTTTTTTTTCCCACTCTGCAATGAATTACTCCATTCCAATCTTTTCTGAATAAGCTTTTATTTGTTTTCATCATTTTTAGGGAACAGTGATATTCATTACTTATTTATTCCATCATTCCTCAGTTGTTAAGCAGTTAATTAAAAGCATTTGCTGCAACAAATAATGCTGCTGTGAATATCTTTATATGTATGGTTTTTTACTTGTCAGTAATCACCTTAGGAAGAAGTGATTCCTGAGGTGATAATGAATTTTGATCAGTAAGTCAATGTGTATAAACAACTTAGTTTAGCTTGTTTTAAAATTCTCATTGTTTTTTCCATCCCTTTTCCTTCACCTGTGTGTGTGTATGTGTGTGTGTGTGAAAATATATATATGTATATATATACATATGTGTGTGTGTGTGTGTATATATATATATTATATATATATATATTATATATATATATATATATATATATATATATATCCATCCTACCCCTCCCTATCCTTTGTCACAAAAATTATTGAATCTGAGAGTCTGGAAGGACTTCAGGGTCCACCTGACATTAAGTTTCTGCTTTAAGACCTAATAAAGGAGGGTGGGGGTGAAGGAATCGTCTTTAGCTAATTCATTCTACTTTTGGACAGCTTAAATTTTTCTGAAGTTTTTCCTGATATCACTCCTATATTGACCTCTTTATCATCTCCACATATTGTTTCTTCTATCCTCTGGGGCAAAACCAAATCTAATCCCTTTTCTTGGTGATAACCTATTTAAAGTGATAACCTATTTAATACTTAAAAGATTGCTATCAAGTCCCCATATCTTGTTTTCTCCTGGCTAAAAAGTCCCCAGTTACTTCAATTGATTTTCATATAACATGGACTTAAGGCCTTTCACCATCCTGGTGTTTGCCTTCTACTTTATGAATGTTCTTAAACTTTATTTCCCCAGAACTGAACACAAACAGCAGATGAAGTCCTAATGAGGCCTTCTTTGCAACTTAGCTGTATTAGAGATCTACTTTGAATACTGTGATTAAATGATTGCTTAAGGTCACAGGTTATGTGCCAGAGGGATGAACTGAACTCAGGTATAATGGGGAGGTTTAGAATCAATCACTGAACAAAATGAGCCTCTTGTAGGTCATTCAGGAGTGAACCAGATTCTTGCTTAGCTGTAAAGATAATGTTAGCACCCACTTTCCAGGGTGTGAGGATCAAACAAGATCATAATTGTACAGCATGGTGCTCAGCAGAGAGTAAACAGGAACCTTCCTATTCTAAAAGCTCTACCCCTCCTTCATGGAGCCCAAGATCACAACAGTTTTTTGGTTTGCCACATCACGAAAACTTCCAGATCTTTTTTTCAAACAAACTGTTGTCTAACTGAACTTCCTCATCTCTTATACTTGTGAGGGTTTTGTTTTGTTTTTGGTACCCAGGTACAAGACTTATCTGTGGAATTTTATCCTTCAGCCCAATACTCCAACCTGTCAAGATCCTCTTGATCCTTTCTGTGTATCATCCTTTCTGGGAGCTGTTTTCTTCTAGTTTTGTCATCTGTAAAATGATGAGCACACCTTTATTCAAATCCTGATAAAAATGGCAATGATGGAGAGCCAAGCACAGATCCCTTGTGTACTGCAGATACTCTTTAATGCTTTTCTCATCTGGATTTTGCATTTCTTTTAACTTGAGTATGTTTAGTTGATATGCTCTTATTCCTGCCCCCCTTTGAGCTTCTGTTTGTTCCTCAGGCAGTCAGGATGAAGTGGCTCACTCCGGGTCCTGCATCTAGCAAGTGTGAAGTGTTGGAGATGAGGTGTGATCTCAGGTCCTGCTGACTCAGGGATGGCTCTCTGTCCACTGCACCTCCTAGCTGCCCCCTTATCTACCCATCCAGACCTGGCTGGGAGGCTGATCAGGAGGCAGAAGACTCCTCTTACTGAGTTCAATTCTGGGGGACCCTGGGCAAGCCACTTAACCCTTTTTGCCTCAGTTTCCTCTTCCATAAAGTGAACAGGAGAAGGAAATGGCAAATCTCAAAGATTTGAGTCAGATGTGACTGAAACAGCTGAACAGCTAAATGAAGATGGTATTAGGGCAGTTAGGTGGTACAGTAGATAGAGCACCAACCCTGGAGTCAAGAGGTCAAGAGTTCCAATCCAGCCTCAGAAATTTGATACTTATTAGCTGTGTGTCCTTGGGCAAGACACTTAACCTCATGGCCCCACAAAACAAAACAGAGAGAGAAACAGAGAGAAGATAATCTTAGCACCCACTTTCCAGGCTTGTTATGAGAATCAAACAAGATCACAATTGTGCCTGGCAGATTGTAGGTCTCTATAAATGTGGCCTATTACTGTGAAATCTGCTTGGTAATGCTAGATCCTCTTCTCCCTCATCTCTTTTAGTTTAAATCAGTTTTCATTAGATTTGCACAAGAGTCTACATGTGAGTGTGTGCACATATACAGATACACATGAGATAACAGATGTATTATACATATATATTTTTTCTTTACCAGGCGTTGTCGGGCATGTTCCATCTTTGAATGAGTTTCCCTCTGTGTATTGTAAGTTGTGATCCTGAAATCCAAGTTCCATTCTCTTACCTTCCTCTTGTTTTCTATCTGTTGATGTAACTCTTGGGAGGGCTTCAGGATGACAGAAGCCTTTCTCTGTCTCTGTCAGATTTCATAGCTGCCCCTTACTCTTCAAGGACTCACTAAGGACTACTTTTCTCCTGTCCTCCTCTGACTCATTTCTCACCCGACAGTTCCTGTGCCTTTACCATACTCTGAAGTATAAAGTCCTTTCTCCGTCTTCCTTCTTTTCTTTCCTCTGTGTGGCACTCCTCTTTCTCCCTATCTCCTTTTCTTTATTGAAGCCTAATTTCTGTTTCTAACAGTAGCATTTCATTCTCCTTAACAGTCTTGAATATGGACTGGCATTCTATTTTTGAGAGCAAGGACTATTTTTTTGCTTTTAAAAAACAATTAAGGGGAAGCTAGATGGCACAGTGGATAGAGCACCAGTTCTGGAGTCAGGAGGACCTGGGTTCAAATGTGGCCTCAGATACTTAATAATTGCCTAGCTGTGTGACCTTGGGCAAGTCACTTAACCTCATTGAATAAAAATAAAAAAACCAATTAAGCACATAGTAGGTACTTCAAAAATGTTTGTTGACTTGTATAAAAAAATACAAACTGAATCCTGGATGTGGTTATTTTTTTTCTATGTTCCATAATGGTTGAGATTTTCAACCTTGTTTCCTTGAAATACTTTTACCTCTCAACAAAGTACCTGGTTCAAAAAATTAATAGCCAATTTTTTGCCTTAATAACCTGACAGCCCCACTCAGGTTCCTTCTTTTGTCTAAACAAAGTCACAGTCACACCTATCTCCTCTTCTTCAACCTTTCACCAAACCTTCTGTTTGAGATTTTGCTCTACCAATCCACTCTATCCACTTGCTTAACCTTCCAATTGTTCCACTTTATCTTTCCTTGTCTACCTTGCCCTGTCACTTGCTGTCTTGTGTACCTCTTAAGATTCTACTCCTCCTTTATGTTTTTACATCTTTTCTAATTGCCATTGAGTCTGCTTCAGTTTCAGTCAATAAGTATAGAATCTGGGCTAGAAATTGGACCTGAAGATTGTTTTACAAATTTTCCTCAATTTCTCCTAAGTTTTGCCAAATGTTCCCTTGTTCAATTCAACCTCTGACTTATTTCCCTTGTCTAAAACCCTTCAGATGATTTACACAATTTCCTTCTTATTTGTCTCAAGCCCTCTTCTCACACAACCTTCTCCTGCAGAAGCTAGAAATAGATTTTGTTAAGGAATAAAAAAGGAGAGAAATTGGTAAATCTACCAATGACAGTATATTCAATATTTCATACTTTTAGTTCATCAAAGAAGGGAGAAGAGGTGAGGTGCATTTTCCTAATTCTTGTCCTGGGCCATTCTTTAGTAGCTATAACTGTCATCTGGTAGTTTTTTTTTTTTATTTTTTTCCCATTTCTTTTTGTGTTTTTACTTACTTCACCTATGACTCAGTTCCTCTTTGTTTCTCTGAATTCTTCAATAGCTGTTCTTTCTTGTGGCACAGTAATGTTACATTACATTCACATAGGACAATTTATTTGACCATTCCCCCAAACAATAGAAATATATTTTGTTTCCAGTTCTTTTCTAGCACAAAAAGTGTTACTATGAATATTTTGGTAGCTCTGGCATATTATCTGTTTTGTCCTCCTTAAGAATTTGCGCCTAACAGTAGTATTGTTGGCTCAAAGTGAGTAATGGAGCTAAATTGATTTTTTTTTTAACATTGGTAGAACTAAGTCATAGCTTCACCCACATAATCAGTAAGTCTATCCTTCCATGACCCATGGGTAGGGGTTGAGAGGGTGCTTATTACCTTTTCTTATCCTTTTTCAATACTTTTCCAAAATTTTGCTATCTTTGTTCACTTGAATGTAAGCTTGTGTCTGATGCTTATCCTTTCATTTATGCAATTTAGTGACTGCAAGTTTTTTTTGGGGGGGGGTTAGGTCATTATCGATAGTTTGATTTCTTTTGAAAACTGTATTTTCAACTTTTGGGTTCTCAATATTAAGGCTTATGTATTCCCTTTTAAAATTTTTTTTTTATTTAAGGCAATGGTGTTAAGTGACTTGCCCAAGGTCAGACAGATAATCAATCATTCAGATCCTTCTGACTTCAGGACCAGTGTTCTGTCTACTGCGCCACCTCGCTGCCCCCTGTATTCCCTTTTTAAAGTAACTGGGAGTTAACGTATTAAATACAGAAGGTTTAAATAAGACCACAAAATTTATATAAAGCATTTTACATAAATAAAATACTTGTTGTAATGTTTAATATTTAGAGTGAAAATGAATATACTCCATGTCAATGATTGCACAATTACACAAAAAAAATAATGTTTTTTAATGACCTGGTTTTAAAAGAAATTTAACGAGTTAAATGAAACAGTTTTGGTAAGGAAGACCAAAAAAGTGTTACTGAAAGCTAATAATATTCATGTTCCATAAACCTAAGAAAGTAAAATTAGCCAATCACTAACAATTTATTAAATGACTATGTTCCAGACTATTGTTTTTTGAGAAAAATTGCTAACTTTGGGGAAATCAGATAAAAACTAAATTTAAGACCACCCTCATGTACTGAAATAAATTCCACATGGATAGCCTAAATACAAAAAATCGTGGCACAACAAGACAAGAAAGGAAAAGGAAAAAATCATATATTTGAATTTTAGAGAAGATAAAAATTCCAAAGCAGCCAAAGAGAAGAGGGAAAAAAATGAGCACTCTATGAAATCAGTATAGCTAGAATCAGAAGAAAATACATGGAATGCATAAAAGCACAAACAAAACTTTATATTAAAAGTCTTTGAAAACATTTGACATTAAATAAAAGTAATGACCTTATAGTTAAAAGGGAATGTATGAAAATGAATCATTTGCATTTTATTAGGGGGATAAAAACCAACTGTTTTCAGAGCCTTTTATACTTTTAAGTATCAAAAAGATTTAAAATGACTGGTTATTTATACTGTAGACAATATAAAATACCTGGGAGTAAACCTTCCAAAACAAACTCAGGAACCTTATGAACAAAAATTATAAAAAAAAAACTTCTTATACATATGTAATCATATTTAAAAAACTGGAGAAGTTCTAATTGTTTATGGGTGACCAGAACCAATATAATAAAATGATAATTCTACCTAAACTAATTTCTATATTCAGTGCCATCCCAATTTTTAAATTTTTTTTTACTTCATTAGAAAATATAACAACAAAATTCATTTGGAAGAACAAAATGTCAAGAATAGCAATGGAAAAATGAAAAAATGTAAAAGAAGGAGGTTTAGCTATTCTAGATCTTAAACTGTTATAAGGCAATAATTATCAAAACTGACTAAGAAGTAGAATAGTAAATCAGTGGAACAGCAACAAATAAATATAGCAATCTTGAACTTGACAAATGTAAGGACATTTTGAGGATAAGAATTTGTTATTTGGTAAAAATTGTTGGGAAAATTGGAAGGCAGTAATGGCAGAAAATTGGAAGTTATGGGGATGCTCTTCAGTGGGGAGAATTCTATCTGAACAAGTGATATGATTATTGTTATAGACCATTACAGTGCTATAAGAAAGGATGAGCTTGATGATCTTAGAAAAACATGGGTAGGGCGGCCAGGTGGCGCAGTGGATAAAGCACCGACCCTGGAGTTGGGAGTACCTGGGTTCAAATCCGAACTCAGACACTTAATAATTACCTAGCTGTGTGGCCTTGGGCAAGCCATTTAATCCCATTGAAAGAAAGAAAGAAAGAAAGAAAGAAAGAAAGAAAGAAAGAAAGAAAGAAAGAAAAACATGGGTAAACTTGTATGAAATCATGAAAAATAAAATGATAACCAAGAGAATGTTGTATGTAATAATAGTACTATTGTTTTAAGAAGAAATGTGAACAACTAAGTCATTTTGATTATTAGAATTCATGAATTTATATGTCATCTCTATGCAGGAGCCATGGTAATTTCACTTGTTAAATTCAATTTTAGTATATGTGCTGCTGAAGCAAGCCCCATTTTGACCATTATAAATACCCAAATTAACCACAAAGCATCTGTAGAGGAAGATGTGATCTATCTGTATCCATAGAATGAACTAAAAAAAAGAACTTTTAATGTTTTTTACATTCAAACACATTTGTCTAATGGTAGCCATCTCTGAGGGGGAGAGGGAAAGGGGATAAAAAGACAAATTTACCTTATAACCATATTTAAAATAAATAGCAAGTTGTACATGATATATTTTCAGTTTCATGTGCTATCATCTTTATGCTGTTACGGAAATGTTTGTTTTATTCCATAAATATAATATTAAATTTAAAAATTAAAAATCGAAAACTATAAATAATTTTCAACAGTAAAAAAATAAAATGATGGAAGGTCTATGAGTGGTTTTACTTTTGTTATTGTTGTTGGCCTTAGGATAGGATATAAATTAGAGGAGCAGAAGATTAAACTTCAAGGAAAGAAGGAAGAGGAGAGAAATCACTTACTTAAAAGAGAGTAGTGAGATGAGTTGTCATGAAAAGAAGATGTGAAGAAAGGAAAGCACATAGTTTCATGTGAATCAGATATAGGAAGATTGAACACAATCACACAAAAACAAGCAGATCTCTTGTTTAGAGACACATTAAACTCAAAAGTACAGGCTATGACCAAAGGAGGGGAAAAGATAGGGAGGATTAAAAGAGAAAGAAGACAGAATAAGAAACTAGCATCAGGAGAGAGATGAAGAGAAGAGCAATAGCTGGTAGGAAAAACTCCCTCATCTATCACTTGCTTATTTATAAAGAGGGAGGTGGGAGCAAAGAGAGGAAGGTAATATAGTTATCAGTCATAACTGGATATGAATGGAATGGATTTATTCATAAAATGGAAGAGAATACCAAAAGAAAATAGAAAACACAATCTTTCAATTGTGGTGCTTACAAGAATCACACTTCAAACACAAAGATGCACATACTTTAAAAATCAAGATTAGCAATAATGATTAGAGATAAGATTACAGATAAAATATATAGGGAAAATTACATTAAGCCTAAAGGTATCCGACGTAACATCAATTATCAATGCTTTAATACACTAATAACCTAATATTCAACATACCAATACCATAGTGTATAAATACTTAAAAGAAAGGTTAACGAGAGGGAGAAAAAATTGCTACTATAACTACGTATAATGAGTGAATTGTTAGAAATCTAATGAAAAGATAAGCAAGAAAGAAGTTAGAGACTTAAATAGCAACTTGAGAAAAATTCGATATGATAGATCCCATCTCAGTTATATATAATACATTTTAAAAATTGACCTATTGGGGCATAAAAGCCATTGCCTAAAATGTAGAAAAGCAGAAATACTAACCAGCTCATATAGTGGTCAATTACAATGCAATAAAAGTATATTCCATTAAAAGATTCTAACTCTGGCCTCAACTCCCAGCTGAATTTTCAGAGCTCATCACAGAGGCCTCTGCTGACCAGATCTTGTCCCTGAAGTCTGCTGGGTTGCATGTGGCTCCCTGGACCTTCTTGGGAGCCCTTTACTCTTCCTGCCTCTAGACCTTGACTCTTGTAGGCTCCCATGGCAGATGCCCATGGGCTTTTTGCTTTTTTTTTTTTTTTTTTTTTTTTATAGTTCTGGGTTGGAAGAAGATACTTAGTATAGTTTCTCATTCATTTTCTTGACCATGATTCAGTCTAGTGTAAATTTAAGGGTTTTACTGGATTTATGACAGGTGGGAACTGCCCTCAATTCAGACATCCATCTTGGAAGTTAAGTCTCCATCTTACTAGAAAGATTTTGGTCAACAAAGAAGTATGAGAGCTTATGTCTGCCTCAGCCAGGAACTGTCAGGGCTCAGACTCTTAGAAGGAGTCTATTATGCCAAGGGTCAGATGAGTGTTCTGGGCTCCCTCCAATGGGGGAAGGAAATGGGTGAGTTCCAGGGAGTTGAGAGGGGGGCAGAAAATCGTCATTGGTAGGAAGGTTTGGGGTAAAGAGGGAACATTCCAGTAGATTTTGGATAAAGTTGGGCTGGAACAGATAGACCTTGGTGGGTTCATTAGTTCACATAAATAAGTATATGTTTTCCCATAAATATTAGGTATATTAAAGTTAAATGTAAGAAAATTTCACATCACTGCTTTCTTGAATAATCATAGTGTTCTATGGGTCCCCAAAACTGATTTTTATAAATTTCAAGTTTCATGAAAAATGTACAGATGCCTGTAATTATTTTTTATAACCACAAAAAAAAAAACTGTTTTCTACTATTCTTTTGCAGTCTTAAGTAAAATGTCTTCCATCCTTATTTTAAAATATGGGTGCTCCTATCTATTTAAGAGCTTTTGTTGTGAAAGTATTTTACAAATTGTAGAGCAGTTATGTCAAAATAGAATCACTGCAGACTACATATTGACTTAGGAAACCACAACAGCATTACCATATATATATATATATATATATATATATATATATATATATATATATTTTAAAACTGGTTCTAGAGGTAGTTAGATGACAAGTAAACATATCCCCAAGCCCTTGAGTTAGGAAGATCTGAGTTCAAATGCAGCCTCACACATTTAAAATATGGTGTGACTGACCTCTGAGGAGGTCACTTAAATCTCTGTTTATCTCAATGCCCTCAACTGTAAACAGGGATGATAACAGCTATCTCCCAAGGCTGTTGTGAGGATAAAATGAGATAATATTTGTAAGGTGCTTAGCAATAGGCCCTGTCCACAGGGAATTTATAGTCTTCTAGAGGGAATGAGTTAGGCCTCACCTGATTTAAGTAAGTTTAGGGCTTAAGATTCCTCTCTCTCTCTCTCTCACACACACACACACACACACACACACACACACACACACAGACAAAAAGAGAAAAAATAAACCACTGCTTGAATGTGGGTGGTTCTTCACACAGCAATGGAATACATAAATAGCCCTTGCCTGGAGTCCTCCAAGACAATCAAATCTCACAACAGCATTGGAATGTAACATGGATCTAAAGAAGTAAGAACAAAACAGTAGTCATTTCTAGATGAATAAAGTTATTTTAAAAAAATGTTAAGAACTTAGCCTCAAATCATGCTAAAAAACCTAATTGATTTAATTAAATCATTCCAATCTCTTTGGTAAAAAAAACTTAAATAAGAATCATAGACAATTACACATAATTGAAAGGACTCAACAAAGAGCATCCAGGGGAATCTAGGAATAAGAAAGTCCCTATGTATGCCAAAAATACTTTTGGTTTTTTTTTTTTTACTTAAAGATTTTATTTATTTTGAGTTTTACAATTTTTCCCCCTAATCTTCCTCTCCCCACACACACAGAAGGCAGTTTGTTGGTCTTTACATTGTCTCCATGGTATACATTGATCCAAATTGAGTGTGATGAGAGAGAAATCATATCCTTAAGGAAGAAACATAAAGTTTAAGGGGTATTAAGATCAGACAATAAGATATCAGGTTTTTTCCCTAAATTTAAGATAAATAGTCCTTGGCCTTTGTTAAAACTCCACAGTTGTTTCTCTGGATATAGATGGTATTCTCCATTGCAGACAGCCCCAAATTGTCCCTGATTGTTGTACTGATGGAATGAATGAGTCCATCAAGGTTGATCATTGCCCCCATGTTGCTGTTAGGGTGTACAGTGTTCTGGTTCTGCTCATCTCACTCAGCATCAGTTCATGCAAATCCCTCCAGGCTTTCCTGAATTCCCGTCCCTCCTGGTTTCTTACTAGAACAGTAGTGTTCCATGACATACATATATCAGAGTTTGCTAAACCATTCCCCAATTGAAGGACATTCACTTTTGATTTCCAATTCTTTGCCACCACAAACAGGGCTGCTATGAATATTTTTGTACAAGTGATATTTTTACCTTTTTCATCATCTCTTTAGGGTATAGGCCCAGTAGTGGTATTGCTGGATCAAAGGGTATGCACATTTTTGTTGCCCTTTGGATGTAGTTCCAAACTGCTCTCCAGAAAGCTCCACCAACAATGTAATAGTGTCCCAGATTTCCCACAACCCTTCCAACAATGATCGTTATTCTTCCTGGTCATATTGGCCAATCTGAGAGGTGTGAGGTGCTTTAATTTGCATTTCTCTAGTAAGTAATGATTTAGAGCAATTTTTCATATGTCTTATGGATTGCTTTGATCTCCTCATGTGTAAATTGCCTTTGTACATCCTCTGATCACTTGTTAATTGGGTAATGGCTTTTTTTCCCCAAAATTTTACTCAGTTCTCTGTATATTTTTAGAAATGAGTCCTTTGTCAGAAATACTAGTTGTAAAGATTGTTTCCCAGTTTACTACATTTCTTTTGATCTTGGTTACAGTAGTTTTAAGTGATGTTCTCCATCTCTTCCTTAGTCATAAACTGCTTCCCTTTCCATAGATCTGACAGGTAAACTAGTCCTCAATCTTCTAGTTTGCTTATAATATTTTTATTTAATATTTATTCTCATTTTGTACAATTTTTTTATACATTAATAAAATATTCTTAAGAGTAAACAAAATGCCCCCTCCCCCAAAAAAATATAGACTCACTGCTCTGCCTGCTTCTGTTTCCTGGATCTGGACTGCCTTGGCATACTGCTTGCTGTTTGCCCTGAGGGTTGGGCTTCCATGTGCTTGCTCTGGCAGAGGTCCCCCCGCTGTTCCCCCAATTTGTGCCCAGTGTTCCCCAGGGCATAGGTCAGGTAACTCCCCCACTGCTGTGAGCCGCTCTGATGGGCCACCCCTCTGGCGGGCCGCCCCTCTGACCCCGGGGAGCAGAGCCTTTCTGCTCTTTTCCAGGTTACCTTGAGTAGAACTGCCTCACTGGATCCCTCTGTGGGTTCTGTCTCTTGAAAATTTAGTTAGAGACCTTAGTTTAGAAGTTTTATGAGAAAGCACCTAAGACACGATCCTCTGCCCCCTATAATATTGTTTTTTATGTCTAAATCTCATATCCATTTGGATCTTTTCTTGGTATAGGGTTTGAAGTGTTGGTCTAATCTCAGTTTCTTCCATACTAATTTTCAATTTTCTCAGCAGTTTTTATGAGAGTTTTTATCCCAATAGCTGGACTCTTTGGGTTTATCAAACAGCAGATTACTATAATCATTTCCTGTTATTTCACCTAGTCTATTCCACTGGTCCACCATTCTATTTCTTAGCCAATACCAGACATTACAAAATAATATTAACAGCACTTTTTTGTGATAGCAAAGGTGATGGTACAGAATTAGAAACAAAGGAGAGGTCAGTCGGTTGGGGGTAAGGCTATTTTGTAGTTGAAGCACATTTTAGGAATTAATCATATGCTGCATAATCTCACTACCTTTTATTTTGAGACTTTGCAGGCCTGGGTTCTTTATGGAGGGCAATGTCAGCCACTTAGTCACTTCCTACTTTCTGAACTTTCAGTTTCCACTTACAGAAGTTTCTAGGGCAGGAATGTATTGCTTGCTTGTTTGTTTGCATTCCCAGTTCTAGAACACTGCCTAGCATATATACAGAAATGCCTTTAATAAATATGTTTTTATTCAGTTTCATAGTGTCTTCTGGAGGTGGTTTCACTCTTAATACTGTGGATATTTTGCTTTAATAATACTACCTGCCTTGGTCCTTTGTCATGTGAAGGTAGAAAGATGTTAAAGACTTTTCATAAATGAGCTGTAACAACAGCAGCAAAGAAAATAATCCTGTTTTACTCTCATCGGCTTCTCTAGAAGTTGTAGACTGAGGAAGAGGACTAGCAGTACCTCCCTGGGAAGAAAACTTCAGATTCTAGACTCAACATTTTATATTCAAAGAAAGGGCAAAGGCAAAAGGAGGTGAATGTTGAAAAGTGAATGCTGACTGCTTCAGTCTAACACTTCAAGCTCTAGGATGAATTATAGAAAAGAATAGGTTTTTTACTAAATCTTTTTTTAAAAAGACTTAAAATTAGCTGTTCTTCAGAAAACCTCTGAAAAGGTTCTTTTTAAGTTTCACCCCCTTTTCTTTAATTTTTTTTTAACAATTTCCTCTGATCAAGCAATGCCTCAGTCCTTCATTTCAATAGCTGAACCAATTTACTTCCTCATGACCTAATATCTTAAAGATGTGCCTAAAGAACATATTCTGTAAGAGATCTTAAATAAGATTCCAAATATTTTTTAGGTATTAGAGGAGATAAAAAGGTTGGCTAGGACAGGGTCCCTACTCTTAAGGATCATCAGGTTTGGGAAGACCATACATACACACATAGAGTTTGTATTCTGAGGACAGTACAGGCTAGTTTCAGAGAAGCTCATCGCTCATAGATTGCCTACCATATGGGGAATATTGGGGGGGGAAAGAGATGTGTACCAACCCAGAGAGATGAGAGAGGGGTAGTGGGATCCTCCCTCAGGAAAAGTAGGACCTAGACCAATAAAATCAGTGCTGGGAAAAAGAATCAGATGTCTTCTCTCTACATGAGATGGAAAAAATCAAGGAAAAGGCCAGTAATACATTTTCAAGAAGTCTTTTATTGATGGGCAGGTGATGCATGATGAGCTCTGGTAAATCCTCCACATGTGATCTATTCAATATGCTGCAGAGCTCCTCTGATGCTCTGACCTTTTGTGCTACCAATGCTGCCCTGGAGCCAGGCCTGGGTTATTTATCCTTCTGAGAGCTCCCTCATTCATTAATACCATTTCACACAAGTCCTCTCTGGTTATATGCATCAACCTGCTTTTACACTGTTTACATCTTTCCATTTCTCTTGTGATTGTCTGAAATTTGATTTTTCTAAGAACATAATGTTTAATTTTTCTAAGTCATTTGGTATCTTTCAGAAAATATGAATTTGATGAAATGAGACATTCCCTTTTGAGTACAAATGAATTTAATCAAGAGTGGGATCAAAAGTTGTTATTGTTTTTAAAAAATTAATTTCTGAATAAGTTGCTGCTGTCCCCCACATACTTTGTAATAAAGTTTTGGGATTTTTTTAAGGGAAGAAACGGATAGTTTATTAAAGTAACTCAATACATGTATGCAACAAAGGAAAGGGGAGAGATATTTTCTCACTCTTCTCACAGTCATTTCCAGATCTCTTATGATAGAGGCACCCAATGGCAGACTCAAGGGACCTGCTTCTGGGAGATAGCATTCTGCATGTATTTGGGAGGAGTCTCTTTCCATTGACTGCCTAGCCAGACCTGCCACTATTTTAAAATTTACTTGATGGAGCACACAGGCTTACAAGTATCTTTTCTAGTGCATCCTTAAGGGAAAGAACTCACCAAGGGCTTGATGCTGTAATTAGGAAGCCCTAGAGGGCCACATTGTCCATTACCTTTAACCCCTGGTGCTGAGAAAGTCTTGATATATTAGTCTTATTTTCTTTGTCTTCTTCAGCTCTTGAGTGAAGGGAAGAAGAGTTCCAAATCTGGGAGTGGGAACTCCGAAATGAGCTATGGTGATCTTAGAGCCCCAAATTCCAGGCCAGATGTTACCTCCAGCCCAGCTTGGGAATCAAGAGAAATCAGTGTCTCTGAGACACAAGCCCGGGGGACTCTGGAATTTGATGGGAATAATGCTGTATAGGAACTGAGCTAAACTGTGAATCTAATCCCCCTGCTCTAGACTGAGATCTGCCTGGGATATTATTTCCTTCCCACCCCCCCACCCCCAGATATTAGGGAGAGAGATATTAGTATATTTTCTTCTGTTAGAGCTTTGAAGTAAATATTCCTTTGTAAAGGCTAGTCTGATTTAAAATTGGGGAAATACTATTGGTAAGGCTAGAATCTTAGTTGGAGATTTTACTCCCCTCAGCCTCACCTCATCAAGATACTGGAGAACCCTGGGGAAGGATGGGGAACTGGGTAGTTCTGATTTCAGTATGTTGATTTTTTGCTATTGACATTTTTTTTATAATTCTATTCTCCTGGTTTATCAGTGAATGGGATAGCTTTGAACCCATAATTCTCCTTATTAAGTTTTAATTACATAGTTCATGATGAATTTATCTCACAGTAACTACATAAGGTAGATAGGAAAGCTGTAAGCATTTTAGAAATGAGTAAACTGAAACTCTGAGTGACAACACCCATAGTTACATGGCTATTAAGTGTGCCACCCAAGATTTGAACCCAGGTTTTTTGCTCATCCTACCTTAACACCCTCCACCCTTCTACCCAGGTCACTCACTTGAACCTGTTCTCACCCTTGGTTCTCAGACTGTAAAATGAGCATAATAGCCACCTACCTCCCTAGTTGTTGGGAATCTCAGATGAGATAATTATTCCTAAAGCACTTAGCTCATTCACTGGCACCTAAGTAGATCCTTAATAAAAGTGTCTTTCCTTCCTTCCTCAATGATAAACAATCACCACATGGTTTTTCTATATGTATTGCCAATCATAAAATTTTCAGGTTCAAATGCTTTTTTTCAACCTACATATTTATTAGTTTTGTTATTTTTCAGATGACATAAGACCAAGTGTATCATATTTTGTCAAAGCACGTGGCTTCTTTATTCATTCTTTATTTCATTTGCTGGGCAAATATTTTCAAAATTATAAAACAAAAATGTAATTGGGAAAATTTATTATCAAACTGCTTCATAAATGCTATTTAACTTTATATTTCAGGATTAGAGTGTGACCATGAGGACCTTGTAGTGTATTTGGTTTTTCAAAATAAGACTCTGAATACACAAGAGTCAGGAAAGTTTTTGGTATAAAATGTATTTGCTTCATCCTTATCCACCAAAAATAGTAATTTCTTCTTTTAACTCAAACTTCCTTTAGAGCCCTTTGGTGTGGGGAAGCCTGATTGAATTTCAGTAATACAGAATTATTATTGTCTTGCCCCATAAAGTTCAAAGAACTTTCCTTGTAATAGATTTTTTTTTTAGTTTTTTACAAAGGTGTCAGCGGTTTAAAATTGTAACTCCTCATTCATATTTCTCAACTTCAAGCAGTTCTGCAACATAAAACAAATCACATCGCAATATGATCTTTTTAAAACTAATATGTGATCTGTATTTTGTTCTAATTGAGCTACAAAAGCAGTCACAGCCTTTCTTTCCATCAGTAACAGTATTTGTGAATTTTAATTTTTCTGTATTTGTATGTCTGTGTATAAGATTTTATCTTATGGACCAAAGACCATTACCTTTTAATTTTCTTAAAAAAGGTATCTTATTATGTAATTTTGCTATCTCTTATATTATTTTTCCTTAAGGATATGATTTTTCTCTCAACACATTCAATTTTGATCAATGTATAGTATGAAAACAATGTAAATACTATCAGACTGCCTTCTGTGGGGGAAGGGATGTGGATTTGGGGGGAAACGTAAAATTCAAAAAATATATATTTTATCTTTGGATTTGGGGCTTATACTTTGTATTCTGTAGATTCTGTTATTTGTTACCTTTGCTTAAACTATTTTCAGCTGTTCTGATAGATTGTCTTTTTAAATTGGTTATGTGGGGCAGCTAGGTGGCACACAGTGGATAGAGTACTGGCCCTGGAGTCAGGAGGACCTGAGTTCAAACCCAGCCTCAGACATTTAATAATTACCTAGCTGTGTGACCTTGGACAAGTCACTTAATCCCACCATTTTACAAAAAAAAAAAGGTAAATTGGTTGTATATTTGTCACAAAGGGTTATATTGCATTAAAAAAAATAACAGTTGTCAAATTTTTGTTTCATGTTATTTCATATCTTATTCATATATTAATAAATCATGTAGAAGCTTGTGGGTTTTTTAACCAGCTTACTGTATTTGTAACCAAAGTTATTTTCATAATTATAACTTGGTTACTTTTAAGTTCTACACAAAGATTAGTTAATTTTGAATTTATATAATTCACTTTCAAATGTGGGGAGTAGCATCTGAGTCAAATCATATATTCTCACTTTTGCAGATTTGGATTTGAACTCTATTTTCATTTAATAAAGCAGATGAATTTATGTGGTAATTATATTTAAAAATACCCAGTGATTTTGACCAGTCTCCACTTTGCCCTGTCAGGGAGAAGGGGGAAGTCAGTAACTCATTTGAAAACTCTTTTAGGAGACACTTGTCATAACTAGACAAAATCACAACAATTAGACTGAAAGAACAACAGGTCCAGAATCCTAAAGAAAAACACTGAGGGGAAAAAAAAGAGTAAAGTATTAACAGTGTTTGTTGCAACTTAGTTGGAAATGATAAGACAATTGTCTTCAAAACTTTGATACTGGCCTTTAAAAAAAAAGGTGAAACAGACTAGATAAGCATGAAAGAGAAACAACTAAAACTCTAGTGTTTGATAACCCTGAGAAGCTTGGCTTTTGCTCCTGTCCCCAGGGAAGAGTAGACCAGAAGACAAGGAAAGGTTCTGCTGCCAGGCCTGCCTCCTCCTCATTTAGAAGAAGAGAACAGGGAGGCCATCCATCATCCATCCCTTCACTCACACATATTCAGCTTCTGAGACCTGGCCTGTTTTTAAATCTAGAGGACAAAGTATTACATAAGAGATGGATACACACACACACACACACACACACACACACACACACACAACACACACACACACAAACACAAACATAGGATGTTTGGAACTGCCAGTAGCTTCTACTACAGTGGCTGCCTTTCTAGAGAGCAAATCCATATGGTGTTGTAGGAACTAGAGAGCCTTAGGGGGTCTTCAGCTGCTGGTTTTTGCTGCCCATGTTAGAAGAACCAAGGCAGGAAACATTTCGGACTTCTTCCTTCCCTAGAGTCCAAGAAAGAACCCTGATATGAACAGTGTAACTGAGTTCTTTTTCCCTACTGACTCCTGATGCCTTCCCCCAGGGCAAGCCAGGAACCTAAAAAGGTGAGAATTCTAAGGGCCAGACTCTTGACTCCCTCTGCATCTTGAGTACTCAGGAATTGGCCAGGCCATTACTAAATCCTTTTAGCTGGCCCTGGGACCTAGGACACCATTCCATTTCCTGGTCACTTGAAAATCTTATTTTTATGTAATAATACCCTGCTTTTTTGGCTACCCATTTGTGACCATGGGCAATACTCAAAAAACTGATTTTCAGTTTCTTTAATATGAGGATAAAGATTTGGATTGTAATTAGCTCATTATCAAATGTGATGATGTATTTAAAAGCTTAATGTTCTATTAATGTCACTTGTTATTATAAGATTACTGGGGCAAAGGACCATGTAATTGGTGTTAAGATCTGATGGTGATTGGCAGTCATAAACTGAGAACTGTTACCCAGATTCATAGGTAGTTGAATCATCTGTGTTTTGTGACTTCTTGTTATGATTTATTTAAAGTGTGTGCTAAAAGGGCTCATGAGAAAATTGTTTGCAGTCAACATTACAGACCCTTGCCAAAAATAACAATCTAGTTTAAGAATTGATGACACTTTCTGACCATATTACTTCTGCTCAAACAGTAGCATTGTCTCTTTTGGGTAGGCTGGTATTCCCTAGAAGAATATTCTGCTGCCGTTTTCACTTGGAGCTTTGAGACTGGTCATCCTAAAGCCTTCAAGGAAGACAACAGCATTTCACCTACAGTTAGTTTTCTATTAGTACAGACATTACCTCATTTTCCTAGGTGATGCAAGATGAAACACAATGCTTTTCAGACTAGTAATTTTTCATTAATTATATAATTGTAATATCACCAAATAAGGCTTGCCACGCACTAAGTTCTGAGGCTATTCTTTAAATCTGAGACAATAGTCTTTGCTGTAGGACCAACAATATAACCAAAGTATACTTTTTAATTAATCAGATGTTTATTTTTCTTTGTTTACTTGATTGTCATTAAAATAAGCATAGTCTTTAGCTCTTATATCTAACAATGATAAAATTAAAGGGAAAAGATATATTTCCTTCTTTTATCTTGTCCTTGAGTAGGAATGAGACTTGCTACCCATGAGTTAACAACAGTATGCTCCAGGGAAACTGGGCTCCAGCTCTGGGTTGCCCAGGTGTCTGTGGGGGCAGGGCAGGGCTGAGCCATCCCAGGAGCTCCTGCTGCTGTCCTAACCTTTAAGCTGCTTGGAGCTTCCTGCTGCTAGTGGGCCAGAAGGAATTTTGTGAAATCACCATCTGTGTTTGATCTTGCAATCTCTCTCTCTCTCTCTCTCTCTCTCTCTCTCTCTCTCTCTCTCTCTCTCTCTCTCTCTCTCTCTCTCTCATTCTCATTAGGAATTAGAAGCCGCCCTTCATAGGGATGACGTGGAGTTTATCAGCGACCTGATCGCCTCCCTGCTTCAGGGCTGCTATCAGAGGAGGGATATCACGTGAGTAATCTTTTGAGTGAAGTATTTCTTGGGAAGGAGAGCAGTTTACACTTTTACAAGATTTCGTAATTCCCCAACAAATCACAACCAGTCAGTAGCCAAAAACTACTTCACAACTCGGTATATGCAAATAGATTCATTGTTGACAGTTAGTATTCCTCTGAAATAAGGTATACCTAGCTGTTGCAAGCAATGGATCTTATACCACATTGGAGTAAAATGAATACAATACGTCTAAAGGTATAATAAATACAGTTTAGCAGAGAGAACTAAAATCCAATGTTCATTGATTGATGAATGGTTAAACAATTTGTTGTATTTTACATTCATAGAACGCTGCTGCCCCCAAAGAAACAATGACTATAGGTAAGCTCAGCAACACCAATATAAGCTGAATTAAGTCAGCAGAACCAGAAAACAAAACATTGACCTATAGCACTTGTCAAAGAAAAAAAGAACAACAAACTGGAATCCTAATGTAATAATCAAACTTGACCTCAGAGTCAGTACTCCTTTGCAAATGTAACATAAGTTACATTTGGGTACAGAGCACTCCATGGGATTTCAGATGTTGAAAAATATGTTGGCTTTTTGTTTTTGCTGGATGAGTTTATTTTTCTCTATTCTCACAAGGGATAGCCCAATGGAAGAGGGAAGGGACTACAGGATAACATCAAGAAGCATAGGCAATATAGAAATAATAAATAATAAAATAATAAAAATATTTAATAAAAATTAAATATTGCCTTCTTTCCTCCTGGTCTTATTCACTGGCCTTTAAACAAATTAATGTGACAGAATTTTACATAATTTACAGGATTGTGGTTTTTAAAATATCCTGCAAATAAGATTCATTGTTTCTTCAGGTTTCATATATGAGGAATCCTCAATGTTTATTAAAATGAGTCTCTTTAACAGTACTTTTTGCATTCAAAACCCAATGTGTTTTCCAAATGGATCTTACATTTTATAGATGAAGAAATTAAATCACAATGAAATAAAAATGAATTCAATACGTCAGGTATTCTATATTATAATATTTTAGAATTAGGAGAGTTCATTGATCCCAAACCTATATTTTATATATGAGAAAACCACAGAGGTCACTTAACAGATGTCACACATTTGGTACTTAGATCCTGGACAGAAGAGCAGTGTTGTGTTTTCTTTTCTTTTCCCAGTATATTTCTTATATTTCCCAGCTTTATCTCTTCTCACTTGATTCTGGGAAATTGATTTGTGAATAGAAATGAGTTACCACTCACATTATGTTTTCTCAAATTAAAAGTCAAGTAGGAAGGAGAAGACTTAATATGACCATTTTCAGAGATAGTATCTCTGATGCTTTATACACATTATCTCAAAAGTCTTAGTCTGTTAGTCAAAGACTAACAACTAGTTTAGTCAAGACTAAACTAAGTAGTAGTAAAGTAGTTGGACTAAAGTAAAACTAGACTAGATTAAAATTGGTCATACTATGACTTTTAAAGCAGTCTTATAAAGATAAAGCTGTGAATTGTGTATGAGAGGTTCAGACTCTTCTTAAATTATCTTGTAACTCACTCTGGTCTCAAAACACTTATTAATTACCTAGCTGTGTGGCCTTGGGCAAGCCACTTAACCCCATTTGCCTAGCAAAAAATAAAATAAAATAAAAAAGAAAGAAATATGGAAAGGTCCTACCCTTAGACTAACTTGACAGTGAATTAACTGAGATTTTGGATTGGCTGCTCAATTTTACTTAATGTGAAAACTTGAATCAAGTTTGACTTACTTGATATGTTTTGAATAATGATTTTTTGGTTTTAAAGTTGAGTCATTTAAGTCATTTCTGACTCTTTGTGACCCCATTTGGAGTTTTCTTGGCAAACATACTAGAGTGGTTTGCCATTCCTTCTCCAGTTCATTTTACAGATGGAGAAATCGAAGCAAACAGGGTAAATGACTTGCCATGGGTCACCTAGCTAAGGAAGTGCTTAAAGCCAGATTTGAACTCAGGAAGATGAGTTCCTGACTCTAGATTAGGCACTCTATTCACTGCATCAAAATTTGGCCCCAGAATATTATCTTAATATATTGTAATTTTTTTTACTTAGCAGTCCTATAGGTTGATTCTATGTAGTTTCTATTTACACTGGTCTCACATTTTGCCTGATATTTAAGGAAAGAAAGGTCTTTTTATTCCCATGTTAGGACAAATCAACCTTTGCAGGCTACTTTTGTTTTGACTTAAATGTAATTGAATGCCTGGTTAGATGTGGATTCCTTAGACCTCTCCTCACCTCCATCCCACCTCCAAGCCAGACTCCTTCCCCAAAAAGCTTAATTGTTCTCTTTTAAAGTTCTGTGCTTTTGAGTTATTGTATCTTACTATACTTACTGTATAGTCTTTTAAATTTGAAAGCTAAATTATCTCATTTGACCTAATAGTTATTTTCCTTCTATTTGCTGATCTTTCTCCTTATAGAATCCAGTTATTTAATAGTCCATGGGGGGAGGTGGATGATAATATATACAAATATATATATATATATATATATATATATATATATATATATATATATATATATATATATATATATATATATGAATACACACACACACACATACACATATATATCAGAAATGTATATTGCTTTTTAAAAAAAATTGTATCACATTTTATTGTCCAATTAATCTCGATTGTCTTTTTAAGTTAAGTCTTTACTTCTTACACATCTTGATTGTACTGGAAGCCATTACCAAACTAAATATTTACGTTTTTCTTGCTTGGCTCTAACTGTTCCAGGAAGACACTTAAAAATACCCATTCAAAGTTCCTGATGCAATACAGTTTGATACTAGAATCGGAAGTTTTGATCATGATGTTCCCTTACCATAAATTACTACCTCTACCTTAACTATATAGCATAATTTTGTATGTCATTCAATAAGTAATTTTTACTCACACATTTATTATTCATAGCATACTGATGTGATTCAGCTAACATTAAGTGCCAGGACTATAGACCTGGCACTGGGCTCAGCACTGGAGATTAAAAAAAGGCAAAAAAAAAAGTATACTGACAAGGAGCTCACAGTCTAATGGAGTTGACAACAATAAACAACATATATGAACAAAATCTATAGGGAATAAGTGGAATACAGTCACAGCATGAAGGAATAGCATACTTAGGGGACCAGAAAGCCTTATTAAAGAAACTAAGATTGAAGGAAGTAAGATGGGAAGGAGATGGAGATAAATGTGAGAAGGGAGAGAATTACAAACATGCACATCAGACTATGGAAATGCTTCCCAGGAAGGGCAAGGAGGTCAGTGTTATTGGTATTTAGAGGTGAGACAGTTGGGGTGGCAATAGATTATGAAAGGATTTAAATGGCTAAAGACTTTATGCTTGATATTGGAGTGACTGGGAAACACTAGGGTTTATTGAATGAGGGGTGGGGTGGTTCCCCTGGTAATTTTGTTGGACTTGCAGCTTTAGGAACTCCACCTGATAGGTCCGGCTTGAGGGTCTAGAGTGGAGAGAGAATTTGTCAGGAAGACCGGCCAGCAAGGAACAGCAACGTAGGTCTCATAGTATTGGGGCAGTGAGGATATTACAAAACAGGATACGGACTATGAAGGACTCTAAAATTCACCATAAGAGAATCAAGTCTCACTAAGTGTAAAAAAATTGAGGGAGCCAGAAAAGAAGATAAAAGATAAAATCTAGTTTATTAACTATTCCAGAGAGGACAAGTAGGGGGCTTTAGAGCTTGGGCATGGGGAAAGGTGTGGGTTGAAGAGAATGGAAATAAAAGCGTATATGTGGTTTGTGGGGGGGGGGTGTCTGAGAATAGGGTTTGAAGAATGGCAGCTGGGATTCAAAATCAGTGGGAAGGGGAGATTAATGATGGGGTAGAAGAATATTAATCATTGAGACTTTTTCTTTTAAAAGTCATATTTTGAATATCCATTAGTTGTTGTCATTTAATATCTTGATGGTCTGGAAACTTTAGTTGACTGATTGTCTGTTATCTGTGGGGGAACGACAATATCCCTTTCTCAGAAGGCCAGATCGATTAACAATGGAATTCCTACATTCTCTAGACTGGTTTCCTGATCTTTGAAAGGCAAAATAATCTAGGGTAAAAGAACTGGATTTAAGAGTTCAAGAAGAACTGGGTTAGAATTTCTACCTCTTGCACCTTTTCTAATTGTATGACAATGGACAAATCACTTAACATACCTCAGTTTCCTCATCTTTAAAATAGTGGTGATATTCATTATATTTTCATATTTATTTCAGTGTGTTGAGGGTCAAATGAGAATGTATATTTATATAAAAACACTTTACCACCTTAAATATCAATAACTATTATTAGGAAGAGTTATGGGACAAAGTTATTTGTCTCATAATAATGCTTATGTAGGTACTCTACTGGTTAGTAGATTTAGTGTCTCTGAGTTTCTGTGGTCAAAAATTAATCATTCTGAGATCAGCACAGTGATAAGACCCAGTGAACCTAAGAACTTAGTGCTTGCTCAAAAGCATTCCAACTTGACCTTCCTTCCAGAGTTTGAGAACCCAGTTATTTGGAGTTAGACTCTAGTAGGCAAAGAACCAAATGTCACATCACTACTATCATTTCTCCAGAAATCCTCTAACTCCCAAAGTACCAGACTGTTAAACTTGTTAAGCTCAGTAAATTTATTGGTATGAAGAAAGGAGGTAAGTAATGTGGGGGTGGAGAGGGAGGAACTCCCTAAAATTGACCTCCCCTAGCCTTTCCAAACTACCTTACTTGATTGCTGAATGATAATAGCTTCAGGCTTTTCCCTCTGCTACTGGGGGAGGGGAGATAAATAGGACAATGGTCCACTTTGGAACCCTGGAGCTTTTGCCTGAAAGAAGGGGGTAGTAGTCCCAGTTGTGCAAAGAACTAATGGGTCTGGTAACAGTCTGCTTAACACTTAAATATCTCCATCACTATTTTTGAAGCAATCAGCTGGCATCAAAATTGAATGTAAGCAAAAGATTGCCTAAATTGGTTAGTTCATTTTATTGATCTCTTCAAGTAAACTATAAAGCCACTTTCTCCTCTTCAACATCCAATTTTCCCCTGTATTTAATACTTACTTTGCTCAAATAAAGTAAGGAAATTTGTAATTATCTTAACTCACTGACACTTGAGAAACTTTTTCCCTCTTTATGTTGTTACACAGCTCTTATGAATTCTTTAAAATTTGTATCCTTATACAAAGTTTTTATAAAAATGCTGTAGCTAAAAGAGAGGGAGGGGCACATCTTGTAAGTAAGGTAAGATGAGGGTGTCTTATGAAAACTGAGTATAACTGGGTTAATTGAAGCAACCATATCCAAGAAAAAAGGAATCCCAAACATGCAGTTCTAGGAGAGAAAAGGAGGCTTTCAGACAGCCTGTAAGCACAAAGAACACTGTTTATAAGCACAGAGGTTTGCTTGGCTAGTATTTTTGCATACTTTCATTTCACTGTTTGAATAAGAGAGTTCTCCCTCTCTCAGAGCAGCCTGTCTTCTTGCTGCAATGAAGCTGCTGCCCTCCCCCTCATGACATCAGACTAGGGCTCCCAGAATGATGCAGTGTTTCAAAATCAGCAGCTTTCCTTCATTGCAAAAGATAAGGGAGGAATGAGAAGAAAGACCTTGTGTAACTCATCAAATTGCACCTGGTAGTAGGAGAAAAAATTTGTAAATAAGCAGTTTTTTCCACCTTTTGTTTCTAAACTAGAAAAAGTTCCTCTAATTTTTTTAACACCTTGATTTTTTCTGTGTTTGTTTTAAATATCTATTTGAAAGGAGAAGAGTTTCTGATGCACAGAAATTGGAGTTTTGAATGTAATTTGAACAATGGAAATAAATTTAGTAGCCATAATATAATTTTTAGATCATGATTTTATAGGCTTAGGGTTGATAACCTAAGATAGCTTTTGGAAGGCTGCTTCCTTGTTTAAAATAAAGAAAACTTAATTCATTGTTATTTGCTATCAGGTTTTTTTTTTTTAGTCTTTTTCATTTTCCCTTATAAAATAGTAGATGCTATTTTGACACTTTGTGTCTTTTTACGTGGCAATTAAGTGTCAGAGTGGGCAACAATGATGATCATGAAAATAATACAAGACAATAGCAGTTAGCATTTATATAGTGCAAAATACTTTACTTATGTTAATTTATTTGATCCTAGATAAACCCATTGATAGAAGACAAGACCCTACTTCAGAAAGAACTGATTTCAAATGTTTCCATATAGGTTTAAGGGCAGCTAGGTGGGTGGATAGACCACTGACCTTGGAGTCAGGAGGATGGTAATTGGAATCCAGCCTCAGACAGTTGACACTTAGTAGCTATGTGACCTTGGGCAAATCACTTAGGCCTAATTGCCTCACCTGCAGGGCTATCTGCAGTCATCTCCATTCATATTTGGCTGCTGCTCCCAGTTAGCTCTGAAGGAGAAAGTGAAGCTGGTGACAGCCCCCCTGACTCAAATCCAATTCAAGTGCTTGTCATGGCATTGCCTCCCTGATGCTGGGGTCTTCTTCAAGAATGAAGGTCAAAATATCATCATTATACATTTACTATCTGGGTGACCCTGGGCAGATCATATAACATTTGTTGCCTCAGTTTCTTCATTGGGTTGTTGTAAGGTTAAAAATGAAATGTATTTGTTAAGTACTTTGCAAACCTTAAAGAGATATTGTATTATATAATTTTTGGTTCTTCCTTACTAATGAATTCAAAAGTATATATTGGTGCTTACTTTAGCTATTAAACCAATTAACATTATACAGTGAATATAATTTGTCATGAAAAAAAGACTAATATTGAATGAAATTCCACTAATGTTATAGCTACTGAAATACAGCTGAAAAATAGGGCAACTTTTCCTTATCTAGGCTAGCAGTCTGCATAAGGCATAGAATAAAATTTACTCGTTTAGTCTAACCAGATTTAGATTCTTAGAGAAAAAGGAACAGTCCTTTACAGTAACACGTCTGATGCTACGAACATATGTCTATTCATTAAGTACAGTAATTAGGGAAAATCACTTTTTTTGCTTCACCATTTATAAATTGGAACACTACTAGGCATGTTGTAAGTTTTCCTTTGATTTGAAAGAAATATTGAAGCACTCCAGAAATTCTCCAGATCACTTTGTCTGCCATAAAGGTAGACATAAACACATAGGTATTAATTAGCATACTGAGCTATATTTAAAAAATATAAAGAGGTCTTTTGGATCCTTTTTATCATCCCATGTTGCTTCCTAATTGAGATGTCTGCTTTATCAGTGCCAACTTCCTTTTATTTATCACCTTTCATTCCTCCAAATATCCTTTTCCATCGTTATCATATGGTAAATTTTTTATTATTGGGAACTCTTTGATTAGGTCTCAGACATTCCATAGCTACCTAGAAGACATCATCAACTACCGCTGGGAACTTGAGGAAGGAAAACCAAACCCCCTGAGAGAAGCCAGTTTTCAAGACCTACCTCTTCGTACTCGAGTGGAGATTCTCCATCGCCTCTGTGATTATCGACTTGATGCAGATGATGTCTTCGATCTCCTCAAGGTATCTAACTTGCCGTCTTGGCCCTAGAGGAATAAATGACAATACTTAGAAATGGGGTTAGACTATAAAACAAGGAGAGAGTAAAGTAATGAGAATTTAGAAGTTAATTTGTTTTGCTTTAATGGGATCCAACATCTGAAAGCTGCATAGATGACAATATTTTTTACCGAAAGAGTAGTTATATTGCTTTAAAAAGAATGTGACAGCGATTGAATTTTTTAGTTTGGACCTATTAGACAAAAACTGTGTGTGGGGGGGGTGGGCATAAAACCTTTTACCACCTCCACATAAAAATATAAGGTTTGTCAAATTTTATTCCTCTTCTTATTAATCAGAACATTAAAATCAATTGAAAATTTAGTGCAAAATGCTGACTTGAAAAAGTAAAGAAAACTTAATCCATTCTCTCCTTTGTCTCTCACCATCATCTTTAGTAGGAGATTGTAGAGGGAAGATAGAGCTCTAAAATCTAATGTTCTCTGATCTGAAATAATTGCATGCGTTGGATAACTTATTCATTTAGATTTGCCCACAGTTACATTAGAGGAAGATTGTTGGAGGAGGGACCCCACTGCAAATTGTTAGCTATTAGACTGTGTCAGAATATAAGTTGCAGGTTAACATAGAGGTACACAAGCAATATGAGGTGGAGTTTTCACATTATCTTATTCTATCCTGTGATAATAACTTTTTATGGATAAAAAAATAAATTAAAGAAAAATTAATCTTGATCAAATTTTTTAATCATCAATTGTTCATTGTTATATTCCAGGAACTTATCTTGCCCTTGAGGATTTTATAATTTGGTTAGAGAGTGCATAGATTTTGATTTCTCATTTTAGTTTCCCTTCTTTCCTCTGGCATATAGGGTTTGGATGCAGATAGCCTCCGAGTGGAACCTTTGGGGGAAGATAGCACTGGTGCATTGTATTGGTATTTCTATGGAACTCGAATGTACAAAGAAGACCCAGTACAAGGAAAATCCAATGGAGAACTGGTTTCAATCAAGTGAGTACATTGAGGGCAAAGAATCACTGCTTTTCTTTATCTTTTTCTTTCCCTGAAAAGATAGATCTATATCCACAGAATCCTACATATAATAGATGTTCAAATCATTGTTGAAATAGTTATTGCTGTTCAAATATGTCTGACTGACCCCATGAACCATAGCATGCCAGTTTCTTAAATCCTCCACTGTCTCTGAAAGTCTGTCCAAGTTCATGTTTATAGATTACAAGACAATATCTTCCCATCTCATTCTCTGCTGTTCCCTTTTCCTTTTGCCTTCAACCTTTCCCAACATCAGGGTCTTCTTCAATGAGTCCTGTATTAATATATTGGAGATTATAGACATTGTTGTCATCAGTAAAAATTGATTATACGAAAAATTGATATTATAGTTTAATAATTCCCACAGGACAGTCTTGTGAGAGGTAGGTTGATATAGTAGGTAAATATAGGTAATACATCTAAAGCAAGGAAACCTATTTCCTGCCTCTGAAACTTCTGAGCTCTGTGACTTTGGGCTCTAATCCTTGGTGTTCTAATCTTTAAAATAGCATAAATGATAGCAGACATCTATGTAGTGCTTACTATGTGACAAACACACTGTTATTAGCTCATTTGAGCTTTATGACAACACAGGGAGATAAAGGTTTTTATCCCCATTTTACAGATGAGGACACTGAGGCAGATGGAGGTTTAAGTGACTTGCACAGGATTACAAAATGTGTCTAATCTGGATTTGAACTTGGGTCTACCCGACTCCAGGGCTGGTTCTCCACCTACTGTGCCACCTAGCTGTCATATAGGGCATTTAGCTCTAGGTTGTTGTGAGTTTTCTATGATACATAATGTATGTAAAAAAAATTTTTATAATACTATGTAAGTATTCATTGTTTATTGTTTTTGTTCTATTCTAACAAGTGATGTATTAGATCTAAAAACCAAAGAGCTGGTTTGAAGTAATTTAGCAAAATAATAATCAATAGGAGCTACTGATCTTTATAGATCTTGAGATATTAAATGATATATCCTTAAAGAAAGTTTTCTAAGTCATTATTCCACCCTCTGTCTGCATGTTACCTATGCTAGGGAAGTTTAATTTTTTGTGTCAATTTAGTCATTTTTCAACTAAATATAACAAGGTTTTCCTTCTATGAATCACATTATCAGCTACTTAAGGTTATCCAGAAGATCTTGTAATTTTGTTCATTTTAGAAACAATGATTTAGAAGTGGGTCTGCTGTCCCCTTGCAAAACTATCTGTAGAATATACTAGATTCTATAAAAGAGCCAGTCTATCTCTCTGTAGAACTTGATGACTTTAGGGGTGTCTCACCCAGACTGGGAGTCTAGAAGCTCCTCTTAGGTCTTCTTCCAGGATTACCCTGCATGGGAGCCTTAACCTGCTCTCTTATTCTGACCCCCAATCCAGGGGGCTCACTATGTTTGTGTCAGACTTAACTCAAGACTACACAGCTTCCGCAGTCTTGCAGCTTATAATTCCTGAACTCACGGGTTTTATCAACCTCAACCTCCCCTAGTATCAGGCTCACAAGTGCACACCAATAGACCCAGCCACTTTGACTTGTGAAATGCGACCTATACTCTTAATTAGATCTTCCTAACAGATGAAATAACTTGGGGCTCAAAGACTTGCAGAAGTTGAAACAGCTCTCAACTTCAAGTCCATTATTAGCTCTTGGAATCAAGTAAGTTAAGAGTCTCTTGATTTTAGACCTCTAAGGATAGAGATTGTATACTCCCAACGAAGTAAAAGTCCTAAGTAACACAAATTTTCATCTTGCAACTTAAGACTGTTTCTTCTGTTTTATTTCTCCACCATGAAAATGAAAGACAAGTTCTTTCCTTTCTCTTGATGATGTTCATTTCATCCTTTTTTTTGGCAATCTTATGACAGTACTACCCTTTTAATTTAATATAGTTTACTTATAAAATTTTTTTTATCAGGGAAAATGGAGGACAGAAAAATGTCCCAAATGTACCTGGAAAAACAGGAAAAAGAAGAGGACGACCCCCAAAACGGAAGAAATTACAGGAAGAAATTGCGTTCAAGTAAGAACACTTGAAACTGTCATCCAGTAGTCATAGCATTGCGGGATCTCAGAATTAGAAGAGCCCCTCGTATTTCACATGAAGACACTATAATTGAAAAGGCTGTGTCTAGGATCACATAACCTGGTAGCAGAGTCAAAATAATGACCTCAGTCTCCCACTTCTCTGCCCAATACTTTTATACTCCATAATTCTCCCCCAATGCACATTGAAGTGGCAGAATTCATGGTGTTGGCTTTTCTTTTTCAATAGATTCTTATCACACAATTGTTTGAACTCATAGCAGTACAAGGGATTCCCCACTCTTTAGGGAGCTGGAGGAGAGGAATCCAGCTTACTTAATCATGCACCAGTGAGAAAGTTCTGAATTAATCTCTCCTCCCTATGATTTTGTTTTGAGAATGCAGTTTCATTTTTATAGTATCAGTTTAATTCACCAAACATTTATGAAGTGTTTGCTTTGTGCCAGACATAGCCAGATCATAAGAGGCACAGACCATTGCCTCTGCAGACAGAGGACCTGGATTCTAATCCTACTTTGAGGCACTAGATTAAGTGTCCTTTGAGGTTCTTGCCAATTAAATCTTTTATCTACAAAAAAAGTTATTTCCTTCAAGAAGTTGATATTCTCCTGGAGGAGAATAACATATGGACACTGAAAAAATATAAAGAAATTTGGGAGCCATGATGTTGGCTGAGAAAAGGCACCTCCACATATATGTGTACTTGTACAAATGAAAAACAGTCACACATGGTAGGCAGCCTGTTCCAGCTCCCAGATTTAATGATAGACCTTGGCCACAGTAATAAATCCCGCAGCCCAGATCTCACCCTTAAACAATACCCTGGAGAAGTCTTAAGTCTAATGTTCTTTGACAAGCCAGATTGTATTTTTTCATCCACCAAGTTAGAATGCGACTGTGATTATTTTTATATTTCCATGAATTGCAGGGGGAGGGGAGACAATTGGGGGGAGAAATAATTGTGCATAGGGTCCTGGTCAACTTTGACAAATTGCATATAAGAGAAGGCTTTTGTGGATTATAGATTTTATTGATTCTCAGTAAGAAATTCATTGAAGATTAAGTCAGACGACTCTTAATGGTTTTGATTTTAATTTGTGGAGCATTTTCAGGTTCTTAGACATGACTGGAAACTTGCCCTTGTCCTCATGACATTAGCTTATCATTAGGGAATATAAAAACCCTAATAGTAAGACTGAGAGCCCACTTCTATCTGTCTTAAGTAATTACCAGAGAACAATAGGTGAATTTCCATATTGAGGAGTTAAAAATTTGTTTTTGGAATCTAGATCTGATCATTTGAAGAATTAGAGGTTTAAATAGTTTATATTCCATATACTTTCTGTGAGAAATATGCCATAATACCTTGTGCTTTAAGCTATTGTTGGTGTTGTGTTTTCTTGGCAAAGATACTGGAGCAGGTTGCCCTTTCCTTTTCCAGTAGATTAAAGCATGGTTAAGTGATTTTCCCCACAGTTAATAAGTGTCTGAGGCTAAATTTGAACTTGGGTCTCCAGACTCCAGGCCCAGTGGTGTGTGTCCATTGAGGCTCCAGCTGTTTCTCTCTAGCTGTTCCCTGTTCTCCACTGCTACTAATGTTAAAAACTCCATGTATTCTGAAGTCTGTGTACTTTCCAAGTTCTCATCTTCCCCATATATTGCATCAATTATAGCATATCTTCCAAAAGCTATCTTAGATTTAATGGATCTATGCTCCTTTTTTTTAACTCCCTTTTTAGGAAAATAAGCAAAATCTCCATATTAAAATTCCCTAATCACCTTTTATTTTTCAAGAGCAAGATTGTAGTCTATATTCCTTTTTGAACAACAAAGCCTTCATCTTCAAATGTTAAGAATTTAAAGTCAGATTCTCTTTTCCTGAGTAAGAGGCAGGTGAGAAGTTTAAATGCTCACAATACTTCATGGATTTATGCTACCCTCTACTGGCATAAGTTCAAAATCCAAAAACTTGAAGAGAAATTTCTCATGTATATTTATCAGTGTTAAAGCATGATTATGAAGAACAGAGGGGAAAGGCCTCATCCTAAATGATGTAGATTTCCTTAGTTCCATTTAAGTTAATGTTAGCCAACCGTTAATCAGTTCCTGTTAATGGGAAAGAAGGAACTGTTACCTGCTTTGGGGTTGTCATCTCAGTTTCACCATCTTGATAGCAATTTTTTTTAATGTATCAAGGAACATAGTTACACATTCAACCTTTTGATTAAGTCATTATATTATGTTTCCATTGAAGGAAAGTTAAGTCTGTGCTTTAAATGATTATTCTTTGTTTCCATGTGTTTCAGTGAAAAACAAGAAGAAAACTCACCACAGACAAGAAATGGTAAATTTTTCTGGGATTCAATAGGGAAAGGGCATGTAGTTCATTACATAAATCTCGTATCTCTGCTGCCTTTCCTTTCTCTGTGTCCTAACATAACATGTCCCCTCTCCTTGTTTTTGCCCAGATTATCAGTGATGCCTAAAATGCTTTACGTCCTTATCTTCTCCACCTCTTCTTAAAATCTCAGCTCAAACAATCATTTTGACATGAGTCACTTTCTAATCCCCTCAATCCTTAACATTTCCCCCTGGAAAATGATCTTATATTTACTTTGTATCAGACAGACACATAGTTTCCCCTGATAGAATATAATATGAGGTCAGAGAATATAAATTTTGTTTTTTGTTTTCCCCAACCCCTAACACAGAATATAGTTAATCACTGCTTCTTGATTGATTCAGAATTATATAGCCTGTGTTTTTTGATCTGAAAAAGATTGACTTGTGGTAGTAAAAATGTACGGGAAGATAAAACTATGGACCTTGTGTAAAGCCAGGAATCCCACATGAGAATAAAAATAGAAGTTGGTCACAACTTAAAACTACTTCATAACCCACAACTCCTAAATCTGTTTAAAGCTGTGCTTTAAGCATAATCAATCTTAGGTTTCACTTTGAACATCAGTATTTTTTCCCCACTATACCTTGAGGGTGGGTAAGATATCACAAAGGAATAGTTCAGAAATTTGAGTTCCTTTCCTAAATTTGAAGGAGAACCCAGTATACAATATGCTATTCATGTTATATGATAGAGATAAAACTTATAGGATAGAGGTGTTACATAAAGTAGAATAAAACTAAGCCATTTTGGTTTTAGGATCCCAGAGACCAGGGCATGGGACATGGTGGCTTCTATGTCAAACAGAAGAAGAGTGGAAGCAGGTAACAGAGAGCTTCAGAGAGAGGACGTCACTGAGAGAGCGACAACTGTACAAGCTCTTGAGCGAAGACTTCCTGCCAGAGATTTGTAACATGATTGCTCAGAAGGTAAATACACTCTTAGCAAGTATTAATTCTCTGAGGTGATCAAGACTGTATGCTTAAGATGTTTATTGATTAAAAAAAAAAAAAGAATATTTCTGGTTAGGACCAAATCTGAATATTTTGCCTTCCAAAGGTATTTGTAGAATGTAGAAAAATAGAATAGTTGTAAAATTAATCTGGGAACAGAAGAAATTTTATTAATAATTGCCACAAAATCTATTTTAATACTTGAAACATAAAGATAAGTTTCTTAACTGAGTGTGTGATGTTAACTTTAAACCAAATCTAATGAGAGTAAGATTCAGCTTTTTAATTTAATGTTATCAAAATCATCTAGTTTGTTTTTAGTGATGTTCTCAATCTCTTCTTTGGTCATAAACCCCTTCCCTTTCCATAGGTATAGTACTCCGTGATCTTCTAGTTTGCTTATAATATGACTTTTTATGTCTAAATCCTGTATCCATTTGGATCTTATCTTGGTATTGGGTGTGAGGTGTTGGTCTAATCTAAATTTCTCCCATACTAACTTCCAATTTTCCCAGCAGTTTTTGTTGAAGAGAGAGTTTTTATCCCAATAGCTGGACTCTTTGGGTTTATCAAGCAGCAGATTACTATGATCAATTCCTGCTTTTGGACCTAGTCTATTTCACTGATTTACCACTCTATTTCTTAGCCAATACCAGACAGTTTTGGAGGATTTTTTGCTAGGCAGTGGGGCTAAGTGACTTGCCCAAGGCCACACAGCCAGGTAATTATTAAGTGTTTGAGGCTGTATTTGACCTCAGGTCCTCCTGACTACATGTCTGGTGCTCTATCCACTGCACCATCTAGCGGCCCCATATCAGACTGTTTTGATGACTGATGCTTTGTAATATAATTTTAGAAATGGTAGGGTGAAGTCACCTTCTTTTGCACTTTTTTTCATTAAATCCTTGGAGATTCTCAACTTTTTATTTCTCCATATGAATTTACTTGCAATTTTTTCTAACTCATTAAAGTAATTTATTGGAATTTTGATTGGTAGGAAACTAAACATGTAGTTTAATTTAGGTAGAATTGTCATTTTTATTATATTAGCTTGGCCTATCCATGAGCAGTTGATGTTTGCCCAGTTATTTAAATCTGATTTTATTTGTGTGAGACGTTTTTTGTGATTGTTTCCAAAAAGTTTATGAGTCTGTCTTGGCAGGTAGACTCCCAGGTATTTTATATAGTCTGAAGTTACTTTGAATGGGATTTCTCTTTCTAGCTCTTTCTCCTGCATCTTCCTAGTCATATATAGAAATGTTGAGGATTTATGAGAGTTTACTTTATACCCTGCAACCTTGCTAAAGTTTTTAGATGATTTTTTTGGGATTCTCTAGGTATACCATTATGGCATCTGCAAAGCTTTGTCTCCTCCTTTCCTGTTCTAATTCCTTCAATTTCTTTTTCTTCTCTTATTCCTAAAGCTAACATTTCTAATACAATATTAAATAGTAGTGATGATGATAATGGGCATCCTTGTTTCACTCCTGATCTTATTGGGAATGGCTCTAGCATATCCTCATTGCATATAATGTTTGTTGATGGTTTCAGATAGATACTGTTTATGATTCTAAGGAACAATCCATTCATTCCTTTGCTCTCTAGTGTTTTTAGTAGGAATGAGTGCTGTATTTTATCAAAAGTTTTTTTCAGCATATTTTGATATAATCATGATTACTGATAGGTTTGTTATTGGATATAATTATACTGACAGTTTTCCTAATATTGAACCAACCCTGCATTCCTGGGATAAATCCTACTTAGTCATAATGCATTATCCTAGTGATAATTTGTTGTAGTCATTTTGCTAAGATTTCATTTAAGATTTTTACATCTCTATTCAGCAGGGAGCTAGGTCTATAATTTTCTTTTTCTGTTTTAAATTCCTGGTTTAGGTATCAACACCATATTTTCTTTATTTTTTTTTTTTAGGTTTTTTTCCCAAGGCAAAAATGGGGTTAAGTGACTTGCCCAAGGCCACACAGCTAGGTCATTATTAAGTGTCTGAGACCAGATTTGAACCCAAGTACTCCTGACTACAGACCTGGTGCTTTATCCATTGCGCCACCTAGCCGCCCCTCAACACCATATTTTCTAAATTTTATTTATTTATTCTTATTTTGTACAAATAATGTTTTTTTATACATTACTAAAGTATTCTTGTTTAAGTGTAAACATAATACCCCATCCACCCAAGAAAATATAGACCCCGCATAAGCGATAAAATAAAGGGGAGAGAAAAAATAAAACAACAATAATAATAATAATAATAATAATAATAATAATAATAATAATAATAATAGGTATGGCCAGGTGGCGCAGTGGATGGAGCACCGGCCCTGGAGCCAGGAGCTCCCAAGCCCAAATCCAGCCCCAGACACCCAACAATCACCCAGCTGCATGACCCATGCAAGCCACCCCAACCCCATTGCCCTACAAACTCCCCCAAAAAAGACCCAAAATAAAATAAAATAGTAATAATAATAGTGGGGGCAGCTGGGTGGCAGACAGATCACTGGCCCTTGAGCCAGGAGCACCCAAAGTCCAAATCCAGCTGCAGACACCCAACAATCCCCCAGCTGTGCGGCCCCAGGCAGGCCACCCAGTTCCATTTCCCTGCAACATGCCCCAGAAAATAATAATAATAAAAAATGTGCTTCAGTCTGTGTTCCAACACCACCAGCTCTGTCGCAGGTGGATCACATTCTTTAGGATAAGTCCATCAAAAAACCTAGTTCCATATTTTTCCACCGTTGCCATTGCTGATTGCAACTCCCTCCATTCATACTTATCTACTACCATGAACTATATTTTCTCTCTCCTTGCACTCTGTCTCTACTGTAGGGTAGTTGAGTGGTTCAGCAGATAGATCCCCATCCCTGGGGCCAAGAGGCCCGAACCCACATACCACCCCTTACCCAGCATCTACCCGGTCCTACATTCCCAGACAGGCCTTCCAATCCCAGGCCCTTGCAAGAAGTAAAAAAGAAAATGTGCTATATCTGACCACTCTCCCCCCATGGTCCATCCTCTCCTCCATCACTCACATACCCCCCTACCTCCTGTCCCCCTTCTCTCCTTCTTACTCCAGATGTCTATACCCCATTGAGTATATATACTATTTCCTCTCCTACCCACCTTTGATGAGGGCAAAGATTCCCTCATTCCCCCTCACCTTCCCCCCTTCTATAACATTGCAATAATAAGAAAAATCTTATTATATGAAATATCTTAGCCTATTCCTCATCTCCTTTTTCTTTCTCCCATTACATTTCCCCTTTATCAACTTAATTTTTATACCATAATATATCTTCAAATCCTGCTCTACTAAATGAGAAGGTTCATATGAGTATTATCATTATCATTTTTCTGTACAGGAGTACAATGTAGTTCATCATCATAAAATCCTCATATTTTCCTCTTCTCCACTCTGTATGAGTGAGTCCTGTATCTGAAGATCGAACCTTCTGTTCAGCTCTGGCCATTCCAGCAGGAGCATTTGAAATTCCCCTAGTTCATTGAAAGTCCATCTTTTTCCCTGGAAGAGAACATTTAGTTTTTCTGGGTAGTTGATTCTTGTTTGCATTCTAAGCTCTTTTGCCTTCCCGAATATTATATACCAAGTCCTACGAGCTTTTAATGTAGTTGCTGTTAAGTTCTGTGTTATCCTGACTACAGCTCCACGATATTTGAATTGTGTCTTTCTGGCTGCTTGTAATATTTTCTCTTTGACTTGGGAGTTCTGGAACTTGGCTATAATATTCCTGGGAGTTGTTTTTTGGGGGCATCTCTTTCTCAGGGAGATGGGTAGAGTCTCTCCATTTCTATTTTGACCTCTGCTTCTAGGATATCAGGGCAATTTTCCTGTAATAATTCTTTGAAAATGATGTCAAGGCTCTTTTCCTGGTCATGACTTTCAGGTATTCCAATAATTTTTAAATCATCTTTCCTCAATCTGTTTTCCATATCACTTGTTTTTTCTTTCTTTCTTTTTTTTAAATTTTAAAATTTTTTAAAATTTTTATTCACTTGTTTTTTCAATGAGATGTTTCACATTTTCTTCTAATTTTTCATTCTTTTTGGTTTTGAAGTATTGAGTCCTGATTTCTCATAAATTCAGCAACTTCCCTGAGTTCTATTCTTTGTCTGAAGGATTTGTTTTCCTCAGAGAGCTTTCTTATCTCTTTTTCCATCTGGCCAATTCTGCTTTTTAAAGCATTCTTCTCCTCAGTAGCTTTTTGAACTGTTTTATTCGTGTGACCTATGCTGGTTTTTAACATGTTATTTTCTTCAGCATTTTTTTTGGATCTCCTTGACTGCTGACTTCTTTTTCAAGTTTTTCCTGCATCTCTCTCATTTCTTTTCCCAATTTTTCTTCTATCTCCCTCACTTGATTTTCAAAGTCTTTTTTGAGCTCTGTCATGGCCTGAGCCCAATTTCTGTTTTTCTTGGAGTCTTTCGATGCAGGAGCTTGTACCTCCTCATCTTCAGATTGAGTGTTTTGATCCTTCTTGGGATCACAGGCAAAGTATTTCTCAAGGGTGTTCCTGCTTACTCATTTTCCCAGCATGAACCTGGTTTTTGGGTGTTTTCTGAGCTTTTGGGACACCCCCACAAGGATCTCAGTATGTGAGGCTCTGTCCTCCCTCCTGGTCTGTGAATGACCATAATAACCTCCCCCCTCTGCCACGGGGGGGGGGGGGGGGGGGGGGCTAGACTGCTATCAGGATCTGAATGTGGTCAGAGCCCCAGAATCCTGCTCCAGGGACAGAGGACAGAGCTCTGCAGTCTCTCTTCACTCCTCTCCCTAAGCTCAGCAATCTGATCCCCTTGGGGGCTCTTGGTTACTGGCTCCGCCTGTTCCTGTTTCCTGGATCTGGGCAGTGGCCCTGTGGCTGGGCTGAGGGCTGGGCTTCAAGTGCTCCCCGCTGTCCCCCCATGTTGTGCCTGGTGCTCCCTGGGGTGTAGGTCAGGAAAATCCCCCATTGCTGTGAGCTGTGCCCTGGGGCTGCCTCCAGGAGGCTGAAGTTACTTCCCTCTGGCGTGCCACCCCTCTGGTGGGCCACCCCTCCGATCCCATGGAGCCAAGCCTTTCCATTCTTTTTCAGGTTACCCTGGGTTGGAGAATTTCCTCACTGGATCCCTCTGTGGGTTCTGTCTCTCTCGAAAATGTAGTTAGTTTATAAGTTTTGTTCCAGAGCAACTGAGAGAAGGTCCTCTCCTGTCGCCATCTTGGTTCCTCCACCCTCAACACCATATTGATGTCATAGAAAGAGTTTAGGCAGAGTTCCATCTTCCCCTACTTCTTTTTTTTTAAGGCAAATGGGGTTAAGTGGCTTGCCCAGGTCACACAGCTAGTATCTGAGGTTGCATTTCAACTCAGGTACTCCTCACTCCAAGGTACTCTATCCACTGTGCCACCTAGCCTCCCCTTTCACCTTTTTTTCCAAAGAGTTTATATAGAATTGGAACCAGTTGTTCCTTAAATGTTTGATAGAATTCACTTGTGAATCTATCTGGCCCTGGAGATTTTTTTTTAGGGAGTTCAATAATGGCTTGTTGAATTTCTCTTTTTCTAAGATAATGTTATTTAGGTATTTAAGTTCCTCTTCATTTAACCTGGGCAACTTATATTTTTATAAATATTCATCCATTTCCCTTAGATTATCAACTTTTTGGCATAGAGTTGGGCAAAATAATTCCAAATTATTACTTTAATTTCTTCTGTATTGATGATGCGTTCACCTTTTTCATTTATGATACTAGCAATTTGGTTTTTTTTAATCAAATTGGTCAGAGGTTTATCATTTTATTGGGTTTTTTTTTCAAAAAACCACCTCTTGGTTTTATTTTACTGTTTCAATAATTTTCTTGCTTTCAATTTCATTAATTTCTTTTTTAATTTTTAGAATTTCTAATTTGGTATTTAATTGGAGGGTTTTCATTTGTTCTTTCTCTAATTTTTTTTTAGTTATATATTTAGTTCATTGATGTTCTCTTTCTCTAATTTGTTCATATAAGCATTTAAAGATGTACTATATCCCCTGACAGCTGCCTTCACTGTATCCGATAGGTTTTGGTATGTTGTTTCATTGTCATTATCTAGGATAAAATAATTAATTCTTTCTATAATGTGTTTTTTGTGATCCACTCATTCTTTCAAATGATGTTATTTATTTTCCAATTAGTTTTGGGTCTATCTCTCTCTGGCATGAGATTTTTATTTTATTATGATCTGGGAAGGATGTATTCACTATTTCTCCCTTTCTGTGATTGATTTTTAGGTTTTTATGCCCAAGTACATGGTCAATTTTTGTGTAAGTACCAGGTATTGCAGAAAAGAAAGTGTATTTCTTTCTATCCCAATTCAATTTCCTCCATAAGTCTATCATGTCTAGGTTTTCTAACAATCTATTTACCTCCATAACTTCTTGTTTATTTTATGGTTAGATTTATCTAAATCTGAGAGCAGGAGGTTAAGGTCTCCCACTAGTAGAGTTTTGCTATCCATGTCTTTATGTAACTCCTTCAACTTCTCTAAGAATTTGGATGCTATACCATTGGGTGCATACATATTTAGTATTGAAATTACTTTATTGTGTATGGTACCTTTTAGGAGAATATAGTTTCTTTCCTTATCTTTTTTAATGCTATCTATTTTTACAGCTGCCTTGTCTGAGATAAGGATTGTTATGCCTGCTTTTTTCACAACAGCTGAAGTAAAACATATTTTGCTCCAACCTTTTACTTTTATTATATTTGTATCTGCTTCAAATGAGTTTCTTGTAAGCAACATATTGTAGGATTCTAATTTTTAATCCACTCGGCTATTTGCTTACATTTTAAGGGAGAGTTTATCACTAACTCTTCATTGCCCTCTATGTTATTTTCCCTCTGTTTGTCTTTTTCCCCTTTTTCCCTTTATCCATATTCCCCAGTATTTTGTTTCTGAATACTACCACCTTCAGTGTGTTTGCCCTCCTATATCCAACTCCCCTCCCCTTTTTTCCCCTTCCTTTTTCCCCTCCTTAATTCCCTTCCTTCTGTTGGTTCCCACTGTCCTCTCCCTCCCCTTTTATCACTTTAAAAGTGTGATAAGTTTCTTTACTTAACTGAGTGTATATTTGTTCATTTTAAGCTAAATCTGCTGAGAGTAAGATTCAGGCAGTTCTCACCTCCTCCCTCCTCCCCCTCTTATTTTTTTTTTTTTAGGTTTTTGCAAGGCAAATGGGGTTAAGTGGCTTGCCCAAGGCCACACAGCTAGGTAATTATTAAGTGTCTGAGACTGGATTTTTTTTTGAACTCAGGTACTCCTGATTCCTGGGCTGGTGCTTTTATCTACTGCACCACCTAGCCAGCCCCTCTTTCCCCTCTATTTCAATAAGTCCTTTGTACCTCTTAATATATGAGATTTACCCCATTCAGCCTCCTCCATCCTCCCCTTTCTTTACTATCCTTTTTTTTAGAAGGTATTGTTTTTAAATCATTCTGTCTGAGTTACTAAAAGGTCATGAGTGTCCATCATTTCTAGCTAAGTATATTCTCTCTAATAAAATTACAATTATTGAGAGTTATTAGAGTCTTTCTCCCAGATAAGGATATATCCAGTTTCATCTTTTTTGGATAGCAGTTTCTCAAATAAGTCATGAGTGTCCCTCTGTGGCTAATTAAATTCTCTCTAATAAAGTTAAAATTCTCTAGAATTATTAAAGTCATTCTCCCAGGTAGGGATATAGCCAGTTTCATCTTATGGGATGACAGTTTTTTTTTCCCTCCCCCCCCTTTTTCTTTTACGTTTTCACATGTCTCTTTGAGTTTCCTGTTTGACGTCCAAATTTTCTGTTAAGTTCTAGTCTTTTCATCTGGAAAAGCTGGAAGTCTCCTATTTCATTAAATGTCCATCTTTTGCCCTGGAAAAGAAGACTCAGTTTTGCCATATAATTAATTCTTTGGCTGTATTTCAAACTCCCTTGCTTTTTGGAATATTGCATTCTAGACCCTTCCATCCTTTAATATTAATGCTGCCAGGGGCGGCTAGGTGACGTAGTGGATAAAGCACCGGCCCTGGAGTCAGGAGTACCTGGGTTCAAATCTGGTCTCAGACACTTAATAATTACCTAGCTGTGTGGCCTTGGGCAAGCCACTTAACCCCGTTTGCCTTGCAAAAAAAAAAAAATATTGATGCTGCCAGATCCTGTTTAACCCTTACTGTGGTTCCTTGGTATCTTTTTTTGTCTTCTTGCAGGATTTTCCCTTTTATCTTATAGTTCTGTGATTTGGCCACAATTAAGTGTCTGAGACTGTATTTGAACCCAGGTACTCCTGACTCTAGGGCTGGTCCTTTATCCACTGCGCCATCTAGCCGCCCCAGATCAGTGTATTCTTTCAATAACTATCTTACCCTCTAGTTCCATGATACCAGGGCAGTTTTCCATCACTAAATCCTATAATATTGAGTTCAGGCTTTTTTTTCCCTCTTCAGTATTTTCAGGAAGACCAATAATTCTTAGGTTAACTCTTTTCATTCTATTTTCGAAGTCAGTGGTTTTGCTGTTGAGGTATTTTCCATTTTCTTCTATTTTTTCAATTTTTTGGTTTTGTTTAACAGATTCTTGTTGTCTCATGAAGTCATTGGTTTTCAGACTCCATTCTTTTTTTTTTTTTTAGAGAAGAATTTTCTTCATTAAACTTTTGCAACTCCTTTTCCAATTGGTCAGTTCTATTTTTGAAAGAATTTTCCTTTTAATAGTTGAGGTTTTGAGAGACTTATTTTCTTTCTGCATTTGTCCAGTTGTGTTTTCCAAGGATGTGTTTTCGTGTTGCAAGGTATTACTCTTCTCTTGGGTTTCTTTACCCAAATTTTCCAATTGATTTTTCAACTTCTTCCTAATTTCTTCATGGAAGTTTTTATATGCTGGAGATAAAATCATATTCTCCTCAGAGGTTCTATATCTCTGAGTTAGGACCTTTTACTTCTAGGTAATTTACTATGAACCTTCTGGTGTTGGAACAGGTGCTGGTTCACAGAGGTTTGGTGTTGGGATCCCTAGAAGCTTTTACTCCCTGGCTTTAGTAACTCTTACATGGGCCAGCCAGTAGGGAGTGTTAGAGGCTGGAACTCACCCTTCAGCCCTTTCAGTAAGCCTCAGACTGGCACTACCACTACCCACTACCAATGGCTCACTCTCCATTTGGTTCTTGGAGTGGTTCCCACAGTGAAAAAGCCTCCAGGGCTGATCTTAGAGTAGTCCAGCTCTCCCCCCACCTCCACTGTTTTCATGGTCAAGTGCTTTCTCTTTATGCCCAGCTTACCCATGATCCCCAAAGACAGACCTTGAGGTTCATGTTGTTCGCCTAGCTTCTCTTTCTGGGTTTTGTCGATGGGATTTCCATTTAAGAAGTTTGTTTCATATTGTATATGAGGGAAGATCAGGAAACCTTATCACGGGCCTGTCTTCTCTTTACCATCTTGACCAGAAGGAAACATTTCATTTTGCAAAAGGTAGAAGATGCAAAGTAAGTTGCCATTCTGTTTAAATTCTTATTTAAATTCACTTCCAGATGAAATAGAAACCACTTTCAGGAAAAAATGATTGTATCTTTGAAAAAAGAGTGAGCTAAGAAAGGAAATGAATGCTGGGCAATAGTCTGACATACTCATACATTTGTAGGTATTGTTTTATGGGGTATCTAAGAGATTGATCTAACCACACAAGCAGCTCCAAATTAAATTGAAAATAAGAACAAAACTGCACAGATAGATGGAAATAGACCAAAGTGTCGAGAACAAATTTAAGAGGCATTAACTTTAATTTTAAAAAAGAAGCTCTTCATGTTCTTGATCATTCTTTACTCACTAAAGATAATTTTCAAATGTATCTGCAAAATTTATTACTGAGCTTTTGATATTTATTCCCAGGCATAGACCAGGTTAAAAAAATTTCAGATGATTTCTCAATGAATTTAGAAAACGTAGCCATCTCTCAAATTATCCATGCCAGAATAACAATTTGCTTTTGTTAGAATAAGTGAAGTGTGGGGTGGCTAGGTGGGGCTGTCGATAGAGCACTGGCCCTGGAGTCAGGAGTACCCGAGTTTAAATCCAGCCTCAGACAGTTAATAATTACCTAACTGCGTGACCTTGGGTAAGCCACTTAACCCCATTGCATTGCAAAAACCTTAAAAAAAAAAGTATAAGTGAAGTGTTAGCTGAAGGGTGTGCTGCAGATGTGTTTCAGCTAGGACCAAATAAAGTCTCACGTGATATTTTTATAAACAAGATGGAAAATGGAAATTTGTGAATTTCTAACTTGATAGTTTTTTCTTTTTTTTTCCTTGTTTAGGTTTTTACAAGGCAAATGGGGTTAAGTGGCTTGCCCAAGGCCACACAGCTAGGTAATTATTAAGTGTCTGAAGCTGGAGTTGACTCGGGTACTCCTGACTCCAGGGACGGTGTTCTATCCACTGTGCCACCTAGCTGCCCCTAACTTGATTTTTAACTTGGATAGATTGTTTACTTAAATAGTTTCATGGTCAAGTGCATAGGAGTCGTATACTCTGTCTGGAAAGAAGATTTTGGATAGGATGTGAAAGAGCTCCAGAGTTTTAAGACATAGTGAAGAGGACTTGACCCATAAAGGAGAGCTAGGTGCAAAAGGTAGAAGATACAGAAATGTAAGTTTTGCTTCATATGGATAATATTAGAAGTTGTTTAAAAATAAAAATACTGAGTATATAAAATGAACACTCCTGAATCCTCAACATTTCTCTATATATGACTAGCAAGATGCAGCAGAAAGAGCTAGGAAGAAAAATCCCATTCAAAGTAACTTCAGACAATATAAAATACCTGGGAGTCTGCCTGCCAAGGCAGACTCAGAGCCTTTTCTTTGAAAACAATCACAAAACACTTCTCACACAAATAAAATCAGATTCAAATAACTGGGCAAATATCAACTGCTCATGAATAGGCCAAGCAAATATAATAGAAATGACAATTCTACCTAAATTAAACTACTTCGTTAGTGTCCTACCAATAAAAATTCCAATAAATTACTTTAATGAGTTAGAAAAAATTGCAAGTAAATTCATATAGAGAAATAAAGAGTTGAGAATTTTCAGGGATTTAATGAAAAAACAGAGCAAATGAAGGTGGCTTCAGGTCTACCAGATCTAAAATTATATTATAAAGTATCAGTCATCAAAACTGTCTGGTATTGACTAAGAAATAGAGTGGTGGATCAGTGGAATAAGACTAGGTGCCATAGCAGGAATTAATTATAGTAATCTGCTGTTTGATATACCCAAGGAGTCCAGCTTTTGGAATAAAAACACTGATAAAAACTGTTGGGGGAAATTTGAAGTTAGTATGGTAGAAACTTGGATTAGACCAACACCTCACACCCTATACCAAGATAAGATAAAAAATCAATACAGAAGTTAGACATAAAAAACAATTCTAGGGGTGGCTAGGTGGTGTAGTAGATAAAGCACCGGCCCTGGAGTCAGGAGTACCTGGGTTCAAATCTGGTCTCAGACACTTAATAATTACCTAGCCATGTGGCCTTGGGCAAGCCACTTAACCCCATTTGCCTTGCAAAAACCTAAAAAAAAAAAATTCTATAAGCAAACTAGGGCAATCGTTTACCTATCAGATCTATGGAAAGGAAAGCAGTATGACCAAAGAAAAGATGAAGAATATTACTAAAAACAAACTAGATGATTTTGATCACATTAAATTAAAAAGCTTTTGCACAGACAAAACTGCTGTAACCAAGATCAAGAAAAATGTAGTAAACTGGGAAACAATCTTTCCAACTAGTATTTCTGACAAAGTACTCATTTCTAAAATATACAGACAACTGAGTCAAACTTTTTATTAAAAAAAAGACAAGCCATTTCCCATTTGACATATGGTCAAAGGATATGGAAAGACAATTTACAGATGAGGGAAATCAAAGCAAACCATAGGAAATCTGGGACACTAATACATTGTTGCTGGAGTTATGAACTCATCAAACCTTTCTGGAAAACAGTTTGGAGAGGTCCAGGGAGTGGTTCAATGCTTCTTATTAGCTGTGTGACCTGAGGTAAATCCCTTTTTTTTTCTTTTTGCAAGGCAATGGGGTTAAGTGACTTGCCCAAGGCCACACGGCTAGGTAATTATTAAGTATCTAAGGTCCGAATTGAACTCAGGGACTCCTGACTCCAGGGCCGGTGCTTTATCCACTGTGCCACCTAGCCACCCTAGGAGAGCAATTTGGAATTGTGCCCGAAGTGCAACAAAAATGTGCATACCCTTTGATCCAGCAATACCACTACTGGGTCTATACCCTAAAGAGATTATGAGAAAGGGCAAAAATAACCACCTGTACAAAAATTTTCATAGCAGCCCTGTTTGTGGTGTCAAAGAATTGGAAATTAAGTGAATGTCCTTCAATTGGGGAATGGCTTAACAAACTGTAGAATATGTTTGTCATGGAACACTATTGTTCTATTAGAAACCAGGGGGGTTGGGAATTCAGGGACACCTGGAAGGATTTGCATGAAATGATGGCTGAACAAGATGAGTAAAACCAGAAGAACATTGTACACCCTAACAGCAACATGGGGTGATGGTCAACCAATGGACTTGCTCATACCAACAGGGCAACAATCAGGCACAATTTGGGGGTATATTTGATGGAGAATACCATTTATATCCTGAGAAAGAATTGTGGAGTTTGAAAAAAAGACCAAAGACTATTACTTTTAATTTAAAAAAAACCCTTACGTTATATAATTTTTTTATCTCTTATACTTTGTTTCTTCCTTAAGGATATGATTTCTCTCTCATCGCATTCAATTTAGATCAATGCATACCATGGAAACAATGTAAAGATTTAACACACTTCCTTCTGTGGGGGGAGAAGGGAATCAAAATTAGGGGGGAAATTGTAAAATTCAAAATAAATAAAATCTTAAAAAAAAAAAGAAAAGAAAAATGCTGAGTTGAGCATCACTGCAGGTTAAATGTCCTGCCAAGCATAAGGTTTATCCTTTATACAGGGGACATATAAATTTTTTAAGCTCTATTATTCTGTGATTTATTTTTCTGAGATTCCTTCTCCAGCTCTTCATTAAGGTACATATTCTATTATATCAGTCAATAGTAAATAAAAATCCAAAGCTATCCCTATTAATATACTCGTACATTTTTATAACATAAAAATGCCAGTTTAACATTTAAAAATATAAAATACTTTTAAAAAAATATAATGCTATTAATGCTTGATTACTTCCTATTTTTCTAAATGAATGAAGTGGTCCTAACCCGGGTGTTGAGAAGAGTTTTATACTTTGCTCAAAGAGAAGCTACATTACATTTGGAGGTGGAGAGACTCACCTCGGGGTTAAACGATTTGGTTTCGGGGCTTCCTCTGGTACAGACTCATTCTGTAACCATAGTCTTGTCACATATCTCTCACTTTAGGGTAAGCCCAAAGTAACAAATTTCATAATAGTTCAGTAGATATAGTTTTCTCACCAGTATTTACCTGAAATCACAGGTCCACAACAGTCAAATAGAGGAAGGTAATATCTCTGAGATACCTTTTACCTTGCCTTAAATATGATATCCATTTTTATGTAAATTAGTGCAAAACAAATATTAATGTTCTTTTGTATAGGCTAGCCTTTTTTTTTGAGGTCAGAATTGCTTTATTATTTTAGCAGCAGGTTTTCTGCTACAACTGAGAAAATACAAGGCCTTCCCTTCCCCCACAGGACCTCTGCCACCCCAGTAGAGCACCTGGTCTGAAGAGCACCAAAATCTGAATAAAAGATGGAGGGGGACCTCACAGTGTATTAGTAAAAATTAAGGCTTTCAAATGGATTTCCATAGGGAAACAGACTGAAAGAGAACAAATGGGATGGATGGTGGAACTTGCTGGAGCCTAGAGTCCCTCAGCCTCTGGGACTCAAGACCCGAGTTCAGATCCCAACTCCAACTTTAGTGTCTAAGAACAAATCACTTCTCAGTTTTTTCACTTATAAAGGGAAAGGGACTGAACTTCTGACTTTAGCGATGAAAGGGAACACTCCAATGAAGAAATTTCCTGTACCAATGCAGATCTGCAGCTTAATCTGAAGATTCTCCAAGGAACCAGGCTCTGTGACTTGCCCAGAGTCACACCGGTACACACCGGAAGTGAGAGAAGAACCTGGGTCTTCTCTAGTAGATCCAATGCCTCTCTACCATCTATAACATGGGCCTACTCTTTGCTCCGCCCATCTTAAAGGAAAGGGGTTAACTGGCCACACAAGGAAGTATTAAGCATTAAGTATTAGGCACTGTGCTACACCCTCAGGCTACAAAGAAAGATAAAAACATTTTCCCTGATCCCAAGGGGTGCTATGGAGACCCCAGAAGCCACCCAATCTAATTCAGCTGTCATCTGAACAAGAATCCCATCCCCAACAAGTAGATGTTGACTCTTTAAAGCCCTCCAATGAGGGGAAACCTCATAATAGGAGCATTTGACCCCTAGACTCACTATTGGATTAGCAATACTCTGTCTAAAATGGGGTATAAACCCCTCAAAGCTAGGGGGCCAAGCTCTAGACTTCTCTGGACTTCTCCAGCACCATTTTAAGCATTTGATAAGCCCTACATAAAAGGGGAAGCCTATTTCCTTAAAACAATTCCTTGGAGAGACTTTTGGTGAAGAACATTCCATATAGGTAGCCTAATTATTAACTTTCCTGTCAAGCAGGTACATGTACCTTTTCTACAAATGAAACAAATTAAGGCCCTGAGTGGCTTTCAAGGACTAAGATGGTAGACAAATCAAAAGACAGAAAAATTCTAAACCTTAACATCTAGCATTGGGCTCAGCCCAGAGCTTAATATGCTTTTGTTGGATTAAAACAGAAGCCTCTTTACTACCCTTGGGGCCTTGAGTCAGGAGACAGGCCTAGAGAGTCCCTCAATCCCCTGCTTACTCTCTGCCTCTCTTCTTGTGTCAAGTTCCCCTGTCAAGTACTGTTAATATGTTGTCTGGGATCTACTGAGCAAACCTAGCAGGCTAGAGTCCCTGGTGCCCCCAGTCCAGGGTCAGCCTGGTAGGAAGAGAAAACTGGCATCTTCAGTGTTTGATGACTGTTGGGGTGATCATCTTGGGGAAGGAGTAGTAGGGGCATTCCTCAGGGGGCACTAGGTCCATCACAGTAGTGCTGATATTCTCTTTCTTGAAACCTGCCTCCACCAGGGCTGCAATCTGGGTCTCCTCAAACATCTTTTTGATATCCGTGTACTTAGTCTTCAGCAGTTCTCCCCAGTCCGTGAGATTGCAATAAGTGAGGACACCCCCAGGCTTCAGCAGGCAGAAAGCATGAGCCTTGATGAAGTTGAATTGATGGGTATGCCAGGTCTCCTCAGAGAGGGGATAGTTGTCATATAGAATTCCATCAAAATGTCCATCAGGCAGATTGGGCATCACCTCTTCCCACAAGCCTTTCAAGGGGACAACCTTATGGGGCTGATGCTGGGCCCAGTCCTGAAGCCGCTGGAAGATGCCATCATTGCAGTCAACGATCCAGTGCTCCTGGATGTTGGCTTCTTGCACTTTGCTGGCCGAAATGGCCATTCCAAAGCCAACTTCCAGGACCCTTCCCCCTCGGGCGGAGGCAGCGGCGGTGGCGGCCAGTGAGTGCATGTAGCAGGTCTCCCAGTGCTCCATCACCGGCTTGCCCAGGATCTGCAGGTGCATGTCGGGCCCATCGTAGCCGGCGGGCGCCCCGGCCCAGGAGGGCCGGCAGTCCTCGCCCGCCTGGAAGATGGGTGCCGGGGCAGCCTGGCCGGCCATGGTCCGCTCTTGTATAGGCTATCTTAAAAGATTCTTAAAAACCTCATTCAATCCATATGATTTTGTCAGTGGGAACACTTCATATAACAATCCAGATGAAAACTCATCCATGTGTTCAGTGATGAGAAACAGTGATTTGTACATTTTTGTGTCAGGCTCCCTGACCTTCTGGCAAAACAGAGAGCCGTCCTCTGGCTTCTCCTTGGTGCTTGGGCACAAATGCCGCATATAATGCCATCCTCTTGTTGGCACATATCTTTAATACCAGTTTTTGCATAACTATTAATACATCGGAACCTAGTAAGCTGGGGGACCTCTCATTTGTAGTATGAATGTCACTTTCAATTTTTAATGATTATGGTAATTTTCTGTTTGCAAACTGTAGAGAACCACTGGAAGATTGTACTTCAGTAATGAGTTTTTGTGCCAGGGTGAAACTTGAAGCCATTGAAATGATTATTTCCTGAGTATTGTCTACCTCTCTTCCTTTTGTTTGGTTTTGGACCTACTTCATTTGGTACACACAGTGTCTGTCCAAAATATAGTTATTGGGGATGAGTTCTTTAGGTTTTCCATCTAACTTGTCTATCACAGACTGAACAACCAGTATTGTTCTTTCCATTTGTTTTTCTCTTGGGGTGGTTAAGTATGCCTTCTTGATTTGCTTTTCTATCTCATTTCTAAGACAATGTGGTCAGCAGAATATTATTCACAATAGAAGCACCTGGAGGACTTCACCATCTATAGGGAAATCTCTCATACATTTCACCTCTGTACGAAATATTCTCCATGGCAAAGATCATATTTGCCTTGCTTGAAATTAGGAGAATCTTAGAAGCAAATGTAATTTTTAAGCAGGGTGACAAATATCAAACCTTAAGTATTTACCTTTTCTATGATAAAATACTTTCCTGATTTCTCATAACATGAAAAGGGATATGTAAGTTGATATATATGCTCTGGCAGGTTCTCTTAATCCTAATAAATTTAAGTTTAGAGTGTGGATCTAACAGTTTGGAATGACTGTTATAACTGTACTGGAGAATGATTAATTTTTGGCTTCCAAAAATCTCAAAGATTATCATTCATGTTATAGAGAAGCTGTGCCAGCTCTATAGAAGATGGCACATGCCAACAAAAATTCTCTACATGATTTCCTTCAGCAATTCAAGAGGTAATGGATGGCCATTAGAACCATGCAGAAGGAGTTCAATGGTGTCCTTAGATGAATAATGTATGAGAAATAGATCTGTCAGTGTCTGTTTTGCTGACTTATTACTACATAGATGATAGGAAGAGAAGCTAAAATCTCTTTAAAGGTATTAGAAGGAAAGTGATATGTGTCATCAGATGCAATCAGTTTTACTTAGCTTTTGTGGGAATATATTTTGTTAGAGAACATAGGGAAAGAATATTTTGTCAAAAAGCACATGAATTTTTAAAAAATAAATCAGTGAAAGAATGAGAATAAAAACATTAGAAGGACCTTCTAGAGCTACCATTTAGCTATTTCCTCTTCTTCCCAAGACTACAAAACATATCTCCTTTTAGTTGATCGTCTTAAAGGATTGAATTATAGGAGTGAATAAAATAATGTTTTGAGTAAGATGAATACATTTGACAATTACAAAAGAGAATTTCTAGCCTTTTAATTAACCATTGTCTTTGACTGTTGCTAATTAAGTAACCTTATTATAGTTAGTTTGTAATCACCAGACTTCATCTTGACCCCACTTCCCTTTCTCTTTCTCCTTACCTTATTCTGTCTGATGTTACCTGTGTTTTTGTGCCAGTAGAACCAGTAGAGGTTGTATAATCAGGGTCTAGAGTAAAAATTTATTTGGGGGCCTAATTTAGGGTTGGAAGTTTTTTGAGATTCTATTCAAAAGCAGGCTGATTCTATTTGTGAAGTTAAGTGTAGGTCAGTTTTACCTGAAATTTATGTTCCTAATTAACTAAATTAGTTTCATTTTTTAACTAATAAGCCCCAGAATAGATTAAGATCAAGATTGAACTAGTACTCAAAACTGCCCTTTATATGAGTAATGTTACCTTTTCCTCTTCCTTTCATTACCTTCTAGGCATTGGGTTTCTTCTCTCTCCTCTCTAATGCTTCCACGAAGAGATCACCTAATTCTGTATTTCCCAACTGTTCCTAATTCCCCTATTTCAGAGCCACTCCCTGGTTATTTGATTCTACACATTTTTAAGCAAAGCAGTGCATTATATTAAACAGTTAACAGGTTCCTTCAATAGTGAAGACTATTAAGTGACATTTAATTGCCTTTTGAGTTATTAGTCTTCTCCAGTTGTGCTAAATCAATCTAGTCCTTGGCTTATAGATAGTGGTCAAGATTTACTGCTCTAAAACTTTCAAGCCAATTCTTTATTCAGTAGTACTAATCACAGAGATCTTCTTGATCTTTCTTTTATTTTTCACCTCCTTGATTTTTAGGAGAAGCGTCTACATCGAACAGAGGAAGAATTACATTCTAGATGTGTGTCTGATCTATTGCCCATCAAGTCCTTTAAGCATGAGGTAAGTGTATAAGAGGTAATGGTACTACCCAATTTTTTTCCCCTATGATACTGTAAATTGGAATTCTGTATTTTGCTCTCTCAGACTAGATCCAATCTCTTATTTCCTAGTCCACACCCTGGCTTCTTCTCATCCTTACTCTAACCTCTCTGCTCTACTTAATATGAGCCACACACTATTTTCCTACATTCTATATACCTTCTCCCTTCCCTTGCTATTCTTTATTTCTTTTGCTTCTTACCTACCTCAGTCCTTGAATTTAGCCCCTGTCTCCTCTGTTTTACCAAGAGGTTTTCTCCCCCCACTTGTTTTCTTCTCAGCAGTTCTCAGGCTTAATTGATTTAAGCCAACTGAATGTGTAATATTCTCCACATTTTTTTAATCATTTGTTTTCAATCTTATTAAATACTTTCCCTGCTTATTTACTAAATAGAAGCAACTTAGTAGGGAAAACCTTGTCCTGGAGAAACATTTTTTTTTAATTAAAGATGTTATTTATTTATTTTGAGTTTTACAATTTTTCCCCCAATCTTATTTCCCTCCCCCCCACAGAAAGCAATTTATCAGTCTTCACTTTGTTTCCATGTTGTACATTGATCCAAATTGAATGTGATGAGAGAGAAATCATATCCTTATGGAAGAAACAAAAAGTATAAGAGTTAACAAGATCAGACAATTAAGATATCTGGTTTTTTTTTCTAAATTAAAAGGACTAGTCCTTGAACTTTGTTCAAACTCCACAGCTCCTTATCTGGATAGAGATGGTACTCTCCTTTGCAGACAGCCCCAAAATTGTCCCTGATTGTTGCTCTGATGGAATGAGCAAATCCATCAAGGTTGATTATCACCCCCATGTTGCTGTTAGGGTATACAGTGTTTTTCTGGTTCTGCTCATCACCTGGTTTCTAATAGAACAACAGTGTTCCATGACATACATATACCATAGTTTGCTAAGCCATTCCCTAATTGAAGGACATTTACTTCATTTCCAATTCTTTGCCACCACAAACAGGGCTGCTATGAATCTTTTCGTACAAGTGATGTTTTTACCCTTTTTCATCATCTCTTCAGGGTATAGACACAGTAGTGGTATTGCTGGTTCAAAGGGTATGCACATTTTTGTTGCCCTTTGGGTATAGTTCCAAATTTCTCTCCAGAAAGGTTAGCTGAGTTCACAGTTCCACCAACAGTGTAATTGTGTCCCAGATTTCCTACAACCCTTCCAACAATGATCATTATCCTTTCTGCTCATATTGGCCAGTTTGAGAGGTACCTCACAGAAGTTTTAATTTGCATTTCTCTAATAAATAATGATTTAAAGCAATTTTTTCATATGACTATGGATTGCTTTGATCTCCTCATCTGTAAATTGCCTTTGCATATCCTTTGACCATTTGTCAACTGAGCAATGGCTTTTTTAAAAAAAAATGACTCAGTTCTCTGTATATTTTAGAAATGAGTCCTTTGTCAGAATCATTAGTTGTTAAGATTGTTTCCCAGTTTACTACATTTCTTTTGATCTTGGTTACAGTGGGTTTGTCTGTGCAAAAGCCTTTTAATTTAATGTAATTGAAATCATCTAGTTTGTTTTTGGTGATGTTCCAGGAGCTGCATTTTAATCCAACCTTTGGCCCTAATAAGAAAGTTAACTAAAGAGTCATATTACTCTTTCAGAGACAAAAATTAGAATGATGGTTACAGAGGTAAAACTAAAGCACAATGATGACTTGTGATTTCCCAGGGTCTTATTTTTCTTGTCTGTAGAATTAAAGATCTGAAGCAGATGAACTTGGCTTCCTTTTAGCTCTCTCCTTCTAGAATACTATATAAATTTGTTTTTCACCTTGACAGAGACTTGTTTGTATTTTTTTTGATGAAAATAATAGAACTTCTTTATTGTTCTCAAATAATTAAGAAAAGCAATTATAATTTATCTCAGAATTGGCAATTCTGTAGGGAATTATTTCATATCTATGTTGCTAGTCTCTTATTCCCTCTGGTAGATTTTAATTATTGAATGACCTTTACCAATTGGGATCTAGCTTTTCTTCTTGCTTAAGTTTTCTTCCATTAGATAATATTCCCTGTCTTTATTTACTGGTTCTTTAGTGAACATCCAGTAAAAGCAATATCTTATTCTATTTATTCAACTCAACCTTTGGTGGAATCCTCAGGATAACAATTTGTTCTTCAGGTTGCACAGCCATTCTCTTATCCCATACACTCTCACCAGTGTGCTAGAAGTGAATTCATTCTCATAATAATTTCTGAAGAATTAGTTATAAGATATAAAGATATGTACATGTGATTCAGAATGAAGAAAGGGTAGACAGAGAAGAATGTAAACATTGCTTTCAAGGAAACACTGAAAAACATCAACATCCCTGGTCAAAGGTAATGGTCATTGTTAGTATCATCAACATAAAAACATACAGCTCCACTTCCTGTTAATCAATAAACTTTTCCCAGAATGTACATCTCCCAGCAGTTTACTTATGTTGATCTCTCTAGTTGAGTAGAGTCACTCTGGTGACAATTGGAACAGTCAAAAATTCCTGAAAACAGCTCTTATGGGGGAAAGGGATGAGTTTCAAGGCTATATTTCAACTATTGAAAAATCCCTAATGTAGTGCTTCCCAGTCAGGTTTTTGAATCCTGCACTGGTCACTCTGGAGGTTCAATTCTCCTTCTCCAAGGCCTCTCCTAATTGCTATTATGGAAAAGTTAGCTGTGATGGGAATCCTCATAGGATTCTGGGATGCTTAGTAAAGGCTCTTAGTTGGGTAGATTGGATATTGCTGTTGCCAAGCATCTTGGTCTCTAGTGGATTGACAAAAATGATATGGGGCCAAATAGGGTCTGCCAGCAAGAAGTAAGAAAGGAGGCTCAGATTAACTTGGAGCTTCTCCTTCAAATCCTTCTGGGATTTCAGACAGGTGGTTCCCTCCCCCTTGTTAGCAGCACCCTTGTAAGAAAGGGAAAGGCTGGGGCGGCTATGTGGTGCAGTGGATAAAAGCACTGGCCCTGAAGTCAGGAGTACCTGGGTTCAAATCCGGCCTCAGACACTTAATAATTACTTAGCTTTGTGGCCCTGGGCAAGCCACTTAACCCCTTTGCCTATCAAAAACCTAAAAACAAAAAAGAAAGAAAGAAAGGAAAAGGCTGAAGAAATGGTAAATGAAAGAAAAATATGACCCAGGAAAAATGTAGGTGATCAGAGATAGGAAAAAGGAGTCTGAACCCAAGCTAGGCCATGCAACAAGCAACCATTTTTCAGGTTCCTGCTATGTGGAGAGTATTGTGTTGATTGTGGAAACCATTCTACTGAGAGATCCAGTATTTTTTTTTTTTATGTTTTTGCAAGGCAATGGGGTTAAGTGGCTTGCCCAGGGCCACACGGCTAAGTAATTATTAAGTGTCTGAGGTCGGATTTGAACTCAGGCACTCCTGACTCCAGGGCCGGTGCTCTATCCACTGCGCCACCTAGCCACTCCCAGTATTTTCATACATAAGTAAATTCATATGAATTTTAAAAGGAAAAACTGTACCAGGCCAGCTAGGTGGCACAATGGATAGAGCACCGGGCCTGGAGTCACGAGTGCCTGAGTTCAAATCTGACCTCAGACACTTAATAATTACCTAGCTGTGTGGCCCTGGGCAAGCCACTTAACCCCATTGCCTTGCAAAAAAAAAAAAAAACAACATACCAACAATTAGGACATCTAGTCAAGGATTCTTGTATAAACTGAACCCAGGAGGAGCAGAGCAAAGGAAAGGAAAGGAAAGCTGTACAAACTCATGAGAGCAGAAGAGGATTGGCAGTTTCAGAAAATAGTGAATTAGCAGTTTGACTTGGGGCTCTGTGTGCAAGGTAGACAATAATGAGAAATAAATCTGGAGATCAGGGTGAGAATATGACTACAAATGCCACTTAAGGGATTTTTATTCTACCCTCTTATCCACAAAGCAGCCAGTGAGAATGTTAGACCTCTTCTTTTAGAAGATTATTTTTGCAACAATGGAGATGTGTTTGAAAATAAAGAGAATAAACCTCCCTATACCTTTAAAGATCATCTTGGGCATAATAAAGGCCACTCTAAAGTCCTCTGATACTAGAGGCAGGGTGGAGGTGTAGCTGGAGTTCTGAATGTGGACTGAGGATGACCTGGATTCAACCTGCCTCTGACACATTAACTTTTGGTCACCGTCTCTGCACATCCTCATATGTTAAGTGAGGGGCTTGGCTTGGTCCTTTCTAACTCTAGAGCTGTGATCCTATGATTTCAACTAAAAGTGATCTTTCTCTCCTCAGATTTTCAATGTCTGACTTGCTCTTATTGAATTCTACTGTGTTCTTTAATTATGTTGTAAGATTTAGAGATGGAAGTCACCTTAAAAATTGCCCAGTCCAGACACTTTTAACCTTTCTTAGATTATGAATTCCCTTCTCAGAATAATGTTTTTATATGCATAAAGTAATATAGAATATTATAAAGAAACCTTTATAATTGTAGTTTAAAAGATATTTTTAGGGGCGGCTAGGTGGCGCAGTGGATAGAGCACTGGCCCTGGAGTCAGGAGTGCCTGGGTTCAAATCCCACCTCAGACACTTGATAATTACCTAGCCGTGTAGCCTTGGGTAAGCCACTTAAGCCCATTGCCTTGAAAAATCTTTAAAAAAAAAAAACAATTTTTTAAAACAACTTCACAGGCCCTATATAGGGTTTTGTTTTGTTTTAGGGGGATTTTTTTTTTAGGTTTTTGCAAGGCAAATGTGGTTAAATGGCTTGCCCAAGACCACACGGCTAGGTAATTATCAAGTGTCTGAGGTGGGATTTGAACCCAGGTACTCCTGACTCCAGGGCCAGTGCTCTATCCACTGCGCCACCTAGCTACCCCCCTATATAAGTTTTAATACCTGTGATCAGTCTAACCTCCTCCTCTTAAAGGAAATGACTTGCCCAAGATTAGAGACAAAATATCTCATACAGGAATTGAATTTGCTTCCTCTTTGCCCATGGAGGCATCTTTGGTGTCATGGTTAGTGATACAGCCTCAGAGCTTGGAAGACTTGGGGGCAGTCATTTACCCTTTGTACTCTTAGTCATTTCTCTGAAGCTATAAGTTGCAGTGGTACCTGCATTGGTACAGTGAATTCTCTTACCTTTCTCCATAAAATCATAGGTCTAATCCCTGTACAAACCAGCCTCTGGCCTCAAAATACTCTGATGTACCTTACTGTCCCCTATAAGACTTAAGTTCTTGCAGGGCAAAGATTCTCTTTCATTCTAATAGCCCAGGAAGCTACAAGTGTATTTAAATAGGCATTTACTTATGTTTATTAAACTGAATGTCTGGTGGGTAAAATTGCCCCAAGATTATAACTATGCTTCATTTAGAAACCTTAGATAGAGTTTTTGGTATTCATTCCACCACCACCATCAGTATTTCATCTAAAGTGGCATTTTCAAGGAAATCACTATTGTCATTGGTCAGATTGAACCTGGGTATGGCACCTGCAGCTGAGTAAAAGCCAATTATTCTTCTTTTCCCTCCCTACAAAATATTCCAAATAAATTAAAATTTATGTAGCATCTATTTGAATATAGTAGTCCCCTGTGACTATTGACAGTCTTTCTTAGCAATCAGAACTCTCCAAATTAGTATAGGTTATTTTAGGGTTGATTTCTTCCGTCACTGGACATCTTCATGCTGTGTGTACATGGTCTTTTGTTAAGGGTATTATTAATTTAGAGTCTGCTATTAATTTAGCGTCTGCATTTTCAGAAAAAAAAATTCAAAGCCATAAAAGATTGAGGATTTCAAATTCTATGCTAAAAAGCATGATAAAAGGTTGATGTGCTTTTTGGGTTTCATCTTTCCTGAGATGTAAGCAAAGATAGCTTCTTTCTTTTCCAGAGTTTTTTCTCTATTTAGTAAACAAACAGTTCATCTGGCTTCAATGATAAATCAATAAGCAATTCTTAAACACTCCCTTTTTGTGAGGTATGGAAGAAGACACATCTGAAGTGGGACTCTGTTGGGCTAGAATGAGAGATAGGGTGAATTTAGTTATGCTAACTGTTAAGAAATGAGTTCAGGCTGAGTGTCAGTGATAGAATTAGAGATCCTTCCAATCTTAATGGTAGTTTGGCTTTCCTTACCACAAGCAGGTCCAGAAATAGTGTTCGTTTCTTCCCTTTCCTGATGAAGTCCTTGGAGGTCTGGAGGTGGAAAGTGCCTCCTCTATGAGCTGGTCTACAGTGGCAGAAGGCTCAAAGGGTGCAGGAGTTGGTCTAGGAGCAGTCCCACTAATTGGGAATGATTATGGGCCTGTGTCAGTTGTACTAGGTGGCCTAGAAACTGTCTCTGTTGAAGAAAATTTGAGAGAAAGGGTTGATAAAAACCAGTAGATACTTGATTCTACAATAGATTCTTATTGGAGCAAATCTTGTCACAGACTCAATTTTTTGTATTTTCTTTAACTCACTCCAGCCCAGATTAATGACTTGTTTTGTTTTTTCCAGAAAGTACTATATTTCTATTGTCTTTGTTTTTAATGCTTTTCTTTTTTTTCCTGAATCAGATTCAAAAAGCTAACTCCAAACATTCTATCACCTTTCTCCAGTGATAGAAGTATAATTCAATGCTTTACCAAGATCATGCTAGAATTTTTACTTTTTAAATTTTTTTTGTAAACTTTCTTATCATAACATTTCTAAATGCATCCTTTTTTCCTTACCAAAGGATGAAAAATAAAAGGAAACAAAACTCAATGAGCACATCAACTGAAGTTGTTATGTTCCCTACCCATTCTCCCCCAGATCTTTAAGAAAGGGAGAGAGGTACCATTTCTTATCTTTACTTATGCAACAAAATTGATCGTTGTCTGGGTTTTTCCCTATTTTATTTGCAAAGGGAAGAAAAACAGAACAGCAGCTGCTTTGGAAAGTCCCAATGCACTCTTGTACTCCCTCCCCTTTTCTCTCAACTTTTGAACATATAGAAATTACCAGATTATGTTTACAATGCTTTTCTGAGTGAAGGGAACCCAAGAAAGCATGCTAAAAGCCTCACTCAAGGTAACACATTAATGAAATTAAGTCCTTGGTCTCTTGAGTGACACAAACCATCTTTCACAGGTCTATGTCATTTCTTCAACATATCAACTCTAAAAGTTTTTCTTGTCTTAGTATTTTGTTTGTGCACATCTCAGCACTTAAATTTCATTATTCTTTAATTCCTTTTAATTCATTTATTAATTTAATGATGTCTATATTTACCTTTTCTGCATAATTTTATTTAGACTTACATGTAGTCTTTACTTTGTGCCCAAAAAATAATGATTTAACATGTGTTACATAATGGTATAAACTAGTACTGTATTCTTCTTGCATTATATTTTATACTTGTCTGGTTTCTCTCAGGAGACCCCTTTGCTCTGCAAAATAGAGAAACAGAAGCGTAAGGAGGAGGATGAGGAACGCCAAATTCTTTTAGCTGTGCAAAAGAAAGAACAAGAACAGATGCTCAAGGAGGAGAGGAAACGGGAAATGGAAGAAAAGGTCAAAGCAGTGGAAGGTAGATGTGCTTTCTACATGAATAAGAATAAATTTAACACAGTTAATATCGTAGATGGTGCCAAGTCAGAGTTTCGTGTATATATGAAACCTTTGCCTTGTCCTGGTCTTTTCAATGCTTTTCTTCTTCCCTTATTGTCCGTCTGCATTCTCCTACTTCTTTTCTTAACATCTGGCTAGTGCATTCCTTATACAAGTCCCTTCCTTTATAGATAGTGCTCTCACAGTTGTTTTCATAACACACTGCATCCCACTTCCTCTGCTTGGAAATAGTTTCAGAATGTATTTAATCATACAGGTAATATTTTGGGAAAAAAACGAAAATTTTATGAAAATACTTCTTTGAGAGACATTGTATGTAACATAGCTTAGAGACACTTGCAATCAGGATCATTTTGCTTGAACTATAGACAAATCACTAATATTTCAGATAACTATTTAATACTATATTAAAATCAGGTTTCTGATCTGCACTGAATTCTGAAATGATTGAAGATATTCTCTTTTATTTTTCTCTAGTTCAGTTCTACAGTTCAGGGAAGCATATCCTAGATTGATTGAATTTTTAACCTTTGTGCATCCATGGGAACTGAATATTCTCCTTTTCCATGAAATCACAGACATGAGCCAAAGAAATTTTAGAGCTGTTGCCCCCAAGATTTTATTTGGTCCTTATAAAGTCAAGGCTGGACTTCTGGTTTGTGAAAAATTTTGCCTATATTATCTTATTGTTCTTCAGAGTATAATTATTTGCAGATGAAGAAATTCAAATTGCAGTTTTTTCTTGTTACAGAGTTAGAAATTGTATCCAAATCTTCTTCCAAGTTACACAAACATACTTTTAACATGGTAGTAGTTGTTCTCTTCCCTGAATGCAGAATTAAATTGCCTTTTACGAAATTAGGAAAATAGTGTGAGGAACCTAAGCCTATGGAGATGAATGATTTGAAGGGGCACTGCAGATAACTTGTGTGCCCAGACATATAGCCTGTCACTAGGTAGAAGAGGCAAGATAGATTAAGCTTTGGCCTTGTCTGATTATGGACCCTTCTACCTCTAAAACACATCCTCCATATTGATTAACATGGGTTGTGCACAGACAAGCTTGGAGTTCATATAGGAATAAGCCCCTGGTGATAAGTGAGGAGAACCTGGCTATGCAACCCTGCCTCATGCCAATTATAGCTGCCACTCTGTTCTCAGTTCTAGCTAGATCTATTGTCAGCACTTCTACCAAAGCAAGGCATAGAGGTCAGTGGAAAGAAAGAAGATGATAGAGGAAAGAGGCAGTTCATATATTCAAGCTTGATCCTACCTCTTTCACTATGTATTTATATATCTGTAATCTACTTCTGTAGTATTGTGTATTGTGAATATATATCTGTGTAGGGATTAGGTCTTACCTAAGTTTTTTATCTTCCCTGATACCAATTATAGTGTTCTTGTGACACACACTGAGTTTTTAGTATCTCTTGAATTCAATTTCATATTCATTTCAAAAATGTTTGAGTTGTCTACTACATTAGAGCTTATGTATGATTACTTTTAGGTATAAGTATAGAAACCTATGCATTTGTGTGTGGAGTTGTACATGACCTTTCTCAGTGAGAGAAGTAAGGAATAAATTATTACCATAAAGACAGAGACTATTCATTTCTCTCTCCTTTCTTTTTCTTCCTTCCTTCTTCTCTATCTGCTTTCTGCTTTCTTCCTTATGTCTTCCTGCCTAACTGAAACTGTAGGATTAGTAGGAGTGAGAGAAATGATTTCCATTAATTTATACCATACCAAAAGCTATTTGCTTTGATTTGGTTTAATTGATAATACAATGGGCTCATCATGTTGATAAAAATAGCTGTAAATAATAAATTTAGTTCAGTGTTTCTAGATCATTTTAGAATTAGATATTCTATTTATACTTTTAGTTAGGTGGAAAGCATTTTATTAAGAACATTCTATGGAGTAAAAATATAAGCAACTAATATGATCCTTGCTTTCAGGGACCTTATATTCTAAAAGAGAAAGGTAAGCTCATAAAGTGGATCTGGTAAAAGTGGGGTGGGTTATGTAAATTGATACAGCTATCTTGCATAGCAATGTGTGATAGAATATACAGTGTTATATCCTTTTACCCAGTGATTCTCCTCTTCTAAGACCTATCTAATCTTAAATTATTAACGCTTTTATTTATAAGTAGGGACAGCCTTTGGATTTGTTTCCAACCTCGGAAGTCTAATCATATAAAAGTGACTTATCATATTTATTATATCTTCTTAAATAGCAGGTATTCTAACCCAGAAATGGCAAATGAAGAGAATAAAAGATCCAAACAAATCAAACTATTAAAAAAAAAAGAAGGCAAAATATTTTTGAGTAATACTATCAATGGAAAACTAAATAGTAAATTTCATGGTTTCATTTATGGGTTTATTTCTAATTTTGTTTATTTGTATTTATTAAAATGGTTTTTACTTTAAAAATTATCTTTTATCTAAAAAACTAATAGGGTTGTAAGGAGGAAAACAACAAGTTTATATAGTCAAAGACTCATATAGAAGGATATAAGAGAAAATTCAATTGAGTTCTTTAATTTTGTAGATGACTTGCCCCAGTTCATATAGTTGATTGGTGACAGACACTAATCTGGAATCCAGATCTGTTAATTCCTAATCCAGTTGTTTTTCCAGTTACTTCCCTGTGTTTTTTTTTTTTATTGACTATGTCTCTAAAGGGGCAGCTAGGTGGTGCCCTAAATAGAGCACCAGCCCAGGGGTCAGGAGGACCAGAGTTCAAATCCAGCCTCAGACACTTAATATTGACTTAGCTTTGTGGCCTTAGGCAAGTCACTCAACCCCATTCCCGTGCAAAAATAAATTAAGTCTCTATGTAGGAAAACTCCTAGATGTTTAAGAAGCTTCATCAAACTTCTTTGTTATATGATCTTAATTTACATTGTTTGCCAGTAGTAATACACTTTTTATTCCTTCAGATCGAGCTAAGAGGAGGAAGCTCAGGGAAGAACGGGCATGGCTTTTAGCCCAAGGGAAAGAGCTTCCTCCAGAACTCTCCCATTTGGACTCCAATTCTCCCACCAGAGAAGAAAGAAAAGCTAGGGATCTGTGAGTATCAGTGAAAGAAATAACAGTTCTGTTCTCATGTAATTCTGTCATGTACATATTCTCAGGTTGGACCTTGAATTTTCTGTAGACTTCTCAGTGATGGCAATGAAGAAAAAAATGTGTCCCTGTGTTATAGGATGTCCTTGGAGTTTCTGGGTTCTTGCTAAATGATATTCTAGAAACCTTTTCTACCTAATGAGAAATTCAATCCTGTTTGTGTTTCTTCTAGTTTTGCTTCTTTGAAGAATCTTACATTTCTTTCCTTTTCTTTGCAAGTTAATGGGATTAAGTGACTTTCCCAAGGTCACTCAGTTAGGTAAATTATATAGTGTCTGAGCTGACATTTGAACTCAGGTCCTCCTGACTCTAGAACCAGTGAGAGGAGAGAGTTAATTAGGGTTTGAAATTTGAATATCAATGGAACTTTGGTTAGTGTGGGGTTTTGGTTTTTTGGATTTTGGTTTTTGCAAGGCAGTGGGGTTAAGTAACTTGCCCGAAGCCACACAACTAAGTAATTATTATGTGTCTGAGGTCGAATTTGAACTCAGGTCTTCCTGACTCCAGGACCAGTGCACCACTATTCTTTCACTTTTTAAAAAAAATTAACATTATTTCATAAAAATGGAATTCTTGAAAGTATGAAAAGTTATTTTGCTTCAGGAATTTTTAAAGAGAACAAATGATTTTAAGCTAAAATATTCTCATTATCTTCTGTTTCCCTTTTATGAATTAATTAGGAAATAGTCTAATCAACCAAACACTTTCATTAAACTTTTGGGATTTGATTTATATTTTCAATTTTTTTCTTTACCATATGCAGTAAATTGCTTTTGCTGTACAATATTCACATTCTTTATGCCTATAGCAAAGAATGCCTATTTGAGATTGCTATAATTTTGTAATTACTGGTGAATCAACCATACAATTATGACTGATAGAGGGACTGAGTGAGATAAATTGTTGTTAATAATTTTTACTTTTTATTTGTAGCTTTGAGCTGGATGATGAATTCACAGCCATGTACAAAGGTTAGTGCCTATCCTCAATATTTATATCCTTGAAAGAAAATTGTTTTATCCAATTTTAAATCTGAATAAATACTGACTATTAGTTTCTGATTATCAGTTCTCGATGTGGTAAAGGCTCACAAAGACTCTTGGCCCTTCTTGGAACCTGTAGATGAATCTTATGCTCCGAACTATTACCAGATCATTAAAGTAAGCAATTACTTTTTCCCTTTAAATTTATTTTTTCCAGTTACATATAAAGATAGTTTTATTTTTCAGGATTCGTTTTTTTGTAAGATTTTGAGCTCTACATTTTTCTATCTCCTTCCCTTCCTTCTTCCTTCCCCTTGACAGCAAATAGCTTATATATGTACAGTCATGTTAAACATTTCCACATTAGTCATGTTGTAAAAGAAGAATCAGAACAAAGGGGGGGGGGGGACCATGAGAAAGAAAAAACAAAATAAATTTTTAAAAATGAAAATAGTATGCTTTATCTTACATTTAGACTAGAAAGTTCTTTCTCTGAATGTGGATGGCATTTCCCATCACAGGTCTTTTAGAGTTGGCTTTGATCATTGTACAAATGAGAAGAACCAAATCAGTCATAGCTGATAGTTTTGCTGTTAATTGGTATAGTTTTTGCCTTGGTTCTGCTGATTTCACGCAGCATCAATTCATGTGAGTCTTTCTAAAATTTTCTGCAATCCACTTGTTCATGATTTCTTACAGAACCAGTAGTATTCATTTGTTCAGCCCTTCTCCAATTGATGAGCTTCCCTTCAATTTCCAGTTCTTTGCCAATACTAAAAGAGTTGCTATGAATATTTTTGTATAAATTGGTCTTTGCCCCTTTTTTATAATCTCCTTAACCTAGTAATCATATTACTGGATCAAAGGGGATGCAGTTTTTATTGACCTTTGGGCATAGCTCTCCAGAATGGTTGGGTCAGTTCACAAGTCCACCAACAGTGAATTAGTATCCCAGTTTTCCCACATTCCCGCCAACATTTTTCATTTCCTTTTTTTGTCACATTAGTCATGTCTTAGCTTTTCTCAACAATAGAGTATTCCAAGACAATCAAAGATTATCCAGTAGTTAAAGGACTAACAATGGATCTTAATGAAAGAACTGTTATTATTTCAATAAAGACCAAAGCATGGTATTTTTCACTTCCCTTTGTTTCATATTGAGTCTTCTTATACAAAATGACTAATCTGACAATTTTTTAAATAATTGCACATATATCACCTATTATTGTTTACCATTAAGGGAATGGAGCATAGAAAGGACAGAATTTGATGCTCAACATTTTTTTAATAGTTGATTTAACATGTAATGGGGAGTGGATTTTTTTAATAAAAGTCCTTAATTGTCACTCTAGTAGTTAGTTCTGAGAGAGGAAATTTATAGTGAGTGGGACAGTGAGACAGTAAGAAGAGAAATAGAATTGAATGAAAGAATAATGTGATCATTAGGTAACTTTTTTCAGTATCTGAACAGAATCCAAGCTTTTCTTTAATATTGTTATAATTAGAGGTGCACATCTTGTTTCAGGTCCCCATGGATATCTCAAGCATGGAGAAAAAACTAAATGGAGGCCTCTACTGTACCAAGGAAGAGTTCGTCAATGACATGAAGATTATGTTTAGAAATTGCCTAAAATATAATGGAGAAAATAGTGGTAAGAAGAGAAGTATTTTTTTCTCAGTGTTCACAAGGTTTCTTTGAGTGCTGAAAAGTTATAAACAGAATTGCACAATGCAGTGCAATTCATTTCTTTATAGAATCTTTTCATTCTTAAAGAATTATTTAACGAAGCCATACTAGGACACATGTCACTCAAAATACAACACTGGAGGAGAACCTTATTTCAACAATAACTGCTTTTGGTAGTTGTGCTAGGAAGTTGACCCAGTTCTGAGGAAATGATACATTGCCACTCTGATCTTTCTGCTCTTGTGGGTAATCTCCATCTTATTCTCCTCCATGCCAGCCCAGCTGGGCTACTGTTCACATGCCCTTGTCCTCCACACCTTTACCTCTGAGTTTTGTGAGCCTTGCATGTTAGAGAGGGAAAAAAAGAAATGGTTTTGGTTTTTTAGGTTTTCTTGCCCTTTTCCCTTCAGGTTTGTGATTTTAATTTGTAATTCCAAATGACTTTTGTTTTGCTGATGGAACAGAATTTATGACAACTATTTGGACTTTTTTGTTTTGTTTGTTCCTAGTTTTCTCTGTCCTGAGTTGCATGTGCACACACACACACACACACACACACACACACACACACACACACACAGACAATTCTACAGATACAACTTCTAGTGTATTTGGAATAGTCCATTAAATAAATAGTTCATTGACCAAGGATAACCTTTGATTGTCTGTATAATATCAGCCACTGGGGGTGCCATCAGCTAGGTTGTGATTGAGAATAAATTCTCATTTCTTACATATGTGACCATCATGCCTAGAATATATACAGTTTTCAGGTAATTACTTAAACGACCTATACAAATCTCTCCTTGAATTTCTCATCTCATTGATGTGTTTTTCTTTTTTGGGTTGTGAACTTAGCAATAAATCAGCAAACACAAAAAATGTCAATATTAAAGGAACAGTAAAGGGGATTATATAAGAAAATTAATTTCTTGCATAGTAAGATTTTACAGCAACAAGGTAGTGACGGCATTGCTTATTTGCACCCCTCTGCACTACATTATATGTAATGCCGTTTTTTAATGTTTTGTTGGGGGTTTTTAACATTGTCCCTACTCACTAACCCACCTACTTCCCTCTTTCCCCAAAGTGGCAGCCATCTCATAACAAACGTGTAGTTAAAATTATCAGGTCATTCTGTCCCTCTAATCCATCATCCTCTTTTGAAGACATTTACTGGTTGCTGCTTTGGTCTGAATCCTGAGGTCATTCAGAGCTTTTCCCCTCACATTGTTATGGTATTGACATAATTTGTTCTTCTGGGTCTATTCACTTCATTCTACATAAGTTCATAGAAGATTTTCCATATTCCTATGAATCCACTGTATTCATCATGATCATTCTATTCATACACAACAATCAGTTATCATTTTTCAATTTTTTGGATACCACTTATATCTGTTTCTTTGCCCTGGCAAAAATTATTCAAAGTTCCTTTTCTTCTCTCCTTGGGATGACCACATTTTGCTCTAAACACAGAGTATACCAAGATGTCTGACAACTTAGAAAGATGCTTCCATCGGGCAATGCTAAAGCATTTTCCTGGTGAAGATGGAGACACAGATGATGAGTTTTGGATTCGAGAGGATGAGAAGCGGGAGAAGAGGAAGAGCCGAGCTGGACGAGGGAGTACAGGAAGCATTTGGACGCGGTCTAGAGACCCTGAGGGATCCAGCAGGAGACAGCAGCCTTTGGAGAATGGGGGAAAGCCCCTGCCACCACCACATCGATCTTCCTCCTCATCAGATGACCAGAGCAGCAGGACCCTGCAGCCACCCAGGGAGGTGGGTCCTTCCAATGGCCGCAGCTTCTCTCATCCTTTGCATTTTGGTGGGATGCCTAACCAGGCCCCTCTTTTAGGCCAGATGGTAAGAGTAAATAAATAGCATTCTATTTTTTTCTTATATAGTGAATTTATGGACAGAGTGGAAGACACTTTAATAAGGCTTCGTACCACATTTTCCCCATGTCTTATCATCTATCCCTTTCTTGATGTCGCATGCTTGTTCTTTCAAAACCCATTCCAGATTATTTTTCTCTTTAAGGGATTCTACCACCTTATACCTAATGTCTGCTATTTGTTTCCTGGTCCCCTTCCCCACTGACCTCCAGAGGCCAGCAGTGCCAGGAACATTTGGTCCCCTTCATGGATCAGATCCAGTTAACTTATATGGGTCCCCCAGAGTCCCAGAGCCCCACCCTGGAGAGCCCGTTCAGCAGCACCAGCACTTTCCAATGCAGGTGAGAGACCTCAAAACTTAAGCAGCAGTTGTCATGGGCATTAACTCTAAAACTATATTCTGCCTAACCTAGAAGGTCAGTCTTGTCTGGTTTCTGGTGACTAGACAGGGGTGACTAGAACTAGACAGGCTTCATCTGGGAGACCTGGTGAGCCTTCTCTTCTAACCCCTGTCCTCTTTCAGCCTCCAGTTGGATTAAATGAACACAGAGGCCCGAGACTTGGTGTCCCAGAAGAAAACCAGGTGTGTGGAGGGCTGACTCACTTCTCTCCCATGGGACCCCCTCCTGGACCCCTCCAACGTGGCTCTGGTCAGGATGGGAACATATACCCCACAGCCCAGTTCCAGGCAGGATTTCTTCCTCCCAGGCATAATGGGCCTCCAGTCAGACAAGAATTTTCTGAAAGTTCAGAGGTACCCCCTCCTAGTCACATGTACAGACCATACAAGTACCTGAATCGAGTACATGCTGCAGTCTGGAATGGGAACCATGGGTCAGCAAATCAAGGACCCTTGAGTCCAGAAGAGAAAGCCCCTGTGGTCCCAGGAACCACTCTCCAACCTCGAATTAGTCACATGATGGATCCACGAGGGATGAGATCATCTCTACCCCCAAACCAGTGGACCGAACAGTCAAGCTTCCTACCTCATGGGGTTCCTCCTTCTGGATATATCAGGCCACCCTGTAAATCTACCGGACAGAGATTGCAGCAGCCACCGGTACAGAGCTCTCTGTTTGGGGGACCCTCCCCAGCTCTTCGAGGAGTCCAAGGAGGAGAGTCTATGATGGACAGCCCAGAGATGATTGCCATGCAGCAGCTGTCATCCCGTGTGTGCCCACCAGGTGTGCCTTACCATCCCCGACAGCCTCCTTCCCCGAACCTCCCTGGTCCTTTTCCCCAGGGAGTGGTAAGCCTGTCGACCTCTAAGCCAGCCTTAGAAAACAATGGGAGTGCACAAAATACCAGTGAAACAAAAGAACCTGAGGGTAACCAAGGTAGGTTCTGAGTTTGATGTTTACTTTAGTTTATGAGTGAATGGATTGATTGCATGAATCACTTTCAAAATCAGAATGATGGTTGATTTTTAGGCTTCTTTATCCATAGATTTACCTTTAAAGTCAGTTGAACTATAAGTAACTCTCTGGTCCCCTTTGTTTTGTAGATATTGTCTTACTAATAGTTATTATTGATGAAAGTTGCTAAGAAGTGATTCTTCCTCCAACAATTCTTTTTCTGTGTTGCCTTCATGTCTTTATGATTTTATTTGGAATTTTCTTGGCAAACATACTGGAGTGGTTTGACATTTCCAACTTACTATTTCTGAACCCTTTAGTAAAAAAAGAAAGAATTCAAATTATAAATTCTCAAGCAGCCACTTAGAAAAACCACTTGAGGGAAGTCCATCAAAAGAAGACTCGTGTGAATTTATATTCCATTTTTTAAAGGTTTTCGTCTCCTTAGTGGAACTCTGCAGTTATTTGTCTAGGTGACAGTTTTCTTTCAAGGGAATAGTGATGCCTAAAGTTTGAGGGCTTATTTGAGTAAACCTCTTCAGTCTTAACAGAATTTGAAGGTAACATTTTGAGATGTAAATAGAGAAGGGAAAAATGTTTTTAACTTACTTTGTGATCCTCTTTACAAGCCAAATTAGAACGAATCCTTGTTAGAATGAAACCCTTTTAAGGCTTTTGGGGGGGGGGGTAGAGCTTCAACAATAATACTCTGAAGAATCCCACGATTCTGATTAGCTGCTTAACAGGCTGATGGGTAATTTGTTTTGATTTTTTTATTAGACTTTACCAAGGCGCTAATACTAGATAGGATATATAAGAGATGATTAACCTATGCTTAATCCAGCTTCTTGTCCATTCAACTTTTTTTTATAGTCGCATTTTAACTCACATGCTAGGGTTACCTAACAATTGTCCTCACCCTCTTACCCCATCCTTCCCCTACTTTCTAGGTTAACTTACTGTACACAGACTCTTTTCTTCCCCGCCTGGACACTTTCACCTCCAGTACACTTCAATGCTATTCTTTTAGCATTTTCTGAGACTTCTGCTGGCAGAAAAATATCTATACCTGTCAGATATTTTTCAGTCATGTCTGATTTCATGACCTCATTTGGGGTTTTCTTGGCAAAACTTCTGTAATGCTTTGTCATTTCCTTTTCCATTTTAGACTTGGAAAAAACTGATGCAAGCTAAGTGACTTGTCTAGGGTCATACATATAGTAAGTGTCTCAGGCCAGATTTGAATTCATTTTTTGCTAACTCCAGGGCCAGTGCTCTATCCACTGCTCTACCTGTTTCTCTGCTACTCATCTCTTCTTGTGTGAATCTAGAAAAAGCCCTTCCAGGACTTGATCAATCTTTGTTGAAACAGGATTTATTAATGCTTAGTGGTGGATCTCACTTCCAGGTTCCTGAAGTATCAGAAATAACTGGACAATCTGGCATTGCCACCACTGTCTCCCTTAGGAATTTTCAAAATATCCCCTCATGGAAGGAAGGCAGCATGTCTCTTAAAAGAAAATTAACTTTTATAAAAAAAAAAAAAGAATAAAGAAAACAAGTAACTTGACTTTCCAGTGTCTGCCTTAAAAAATGTTTTGTCTCCATTATTACTATTCTGATTGTTATCCTCTTTTCCATTGTGTTGCAGAGCCTAGACTTGAGGAAAAACCACCAAGTCTTGGTGCTCCAGAGGGGACATACCTCACACAGCTACCTCATTCCAAACCACCTTTGCAGACTGATTGCATTAGGCAGAATTCACCCCAAGATGCAGAAACAGATGGCCCCATGGTCAAAAGTGACCCCTCTCAGACTGGGGAAAACTGTAAAGTAACCAAGGGCAAGAATACCTGGCCAGCAGAAGGCAGCTACCCCAGCCCCACTGCCCAAGGCTGTATGAGAGATCTTACAACCATAGCAGATCGAGGGGTCCTCCCTGAAAACGGAAATATTGAGGAAGCCTCCCCTTGTGGCTCAGAAGAAAAGGGGCTGGGTGGTGGGACCTCAGAGAAGCCTCTTTGCCCCCGAAATAAGACATTTCAGGAAGCAACACTGCCTTGTCCAGGGCAGAACTCCAATGCAAGTTTGATGAGCAGCACCGTCAGCCAGTTTCCCCCCCTCTATATGCCTGGCTTAGATTATTCTAATTCAGCTCCCCATTACCACATCAATCCAAGTCTTCAGGGTTTTGGTCCTGTGATGGGGGGGAAGCAGCCCCCAGGATCCCATTCACAACATTTCCCCCCAAGGGGTTTTCAGCCTAGCAACTCCCACTCAGCCGTGTTTCCTCGCTATCGTCCACCCCAAGGTATCCAGTACTCTTATCAGCCACCGCCTCAGCCTTCCTTCCACCACTATCAGCGAACTCCTTATTACACATGTCCACAGGGTTATTCAGACTGGCAAAGGCCTCTCCAGCCCCAGGGAAGCCAGCCTGGCCACACAGCTCCCCAGCCCAGGCCACCCTTCTCAGATAAAGGGCCTGTGGCTACTCTGCAGGGTTGCGAGGCTCTCACTGCTAGTCTAACCTCTCCAACCAGAATTGCTGTAGTGGGTGCCAAAGTGGTACCGATAGATGGGCAGAATCAAGGGCCCAAGGAAGAGAAACTGGAGGAATCCATCGAGAGGCCAGAGAGTCCCAAAGAATTTCTGGATTTGGACAACCACAACGCAGCTACTAAGCGACAAAACTCTGTGCCTGCAAATGAGTTCCTCTATGGAGCCCCTTCCCCAGCCCTGAGCTCAGGGATGAATTATAGTTCATCTACTTTTTCACCCCACAGCATGATGCTACAATCAGGGCCTTCTTATGCCTCTCAACATACAGCTGGTCATTTTCAGCCTCGGGCCTATTCACCAGTCGCTGCTCACCCATCTCATCCAGCTGCTGGCCAGTCTAATGGCCTCCCCCAGGAGGGCCCTCTCTACCGCTGCCAGGAAGAAAATATGGGTCACTTTCAGGCAATAATGATGGAACAGAGGGGCAATGTTAGTGGAATGGGAGGACCTTTCCAGGATTTATACAGATCATCAGGGTAAGAACTGATTTCTAGAAAAAGGCTGAGAATGATTACAGACCTTATCAGAAACATTATCTGATATGGCCAATGTCTTTATTTTGCAGAGGGGAATATTTTTATTTGTTTCAACACAGGGTGCTACTTGATTTTGGGAGCGGGGAGGGTTTCAGGTTCTTTAAGAAATTACAGGGGTGGCTAGATGGTGCAGTGGATAGAGCACTGGCCCTGGAGTCAGGAGTACCTGAGTTCAAATCCGGCCTGAGACACATAATAATTAGCTAGCTGTGTGGCTTCGGGCAAGCCACTTAACCCCACTGCCTTGCAAAAACTTAATTTAAGTTGGGGGTGGCTAGGTGGCGCAATGGATAAAGCACTGGCCCAGGAGTCAGGAGTACCTGGGTTCAAATCCAGTCTCAGACACTTAATAATTACCTAGCTGTGTGGCCTTGGGCAAGCCACTTAACTCCATTTGCCTTGCAAAATACCTAAAAAAAATAAGTTGCATTGACTCTTAGAACTCAGTTTTGCCTTTGATATTTTCTACCTAATTACAGTGATAGGGTTTTTACATGAATATATCTTCATTAAGAGCTATCAGTTCTAGGTGATTTTACTAAAAGAAACTAACAAACTAAGAAGCTAACAAACAATTGGAGTATATATTGTCACCATTGCCATGTAACTAACTATTCAGTAGCTTGGGATCTAAGACTTAACAAAGGTTTTGGGAATATAGGTATCATGATATGGATTTGTTTCTCAATAATATATGACGCCTGCCTTTTCTCAACTGACTGTGCAAATTAACCAAAATCATGTCACATACTGTATAGAATTAAATGTCTTGGGTTTTGCCCTTTTGCCCTTCTCTTCCCCCCCCCCCCCCACCCACCCACCCAGGGTACACTAAGGCCTAAAAAATCTTAAGAACCATCAGCTGAGGGGGCAGCTAGGTGGTGCAATGGATAGAGAGCACTGGCCCTGGAGTCAAGAGGACACGAGTTCAAATCCAACATCAGACATTTAATAATTACCTAGCTGTGTGACCTTAGGCAAGTCACTTAACCCCATTGCCTTAAATTCAAAAAAAAATCAGCTGAAAGAACTTTAGAGAAGGAAAACAATAATGATTTAAATTAACATTAAGAATTTGGGGGGGGATAATCCTTCCCTATCTTGATTCAGTCCTTGAAAGCCTTTTAGATCCTTTTCTCTTTCACTTATTCAACAAGCATTTATTAAATGCTTGCTAGGTGCTTGAAATACAAAGGAAAAAAAAAATTCATGTTATCAAATACTCTCTTTGCTTTAGGTTTCTTGATTCAGTTTAAAGAAATTTAGGGACCATGATTGAGTAATGTAGGAATATGAGGTCATGGTATTGGAATGAAAGGTAGTAATTTGAAAAGTACAAATAATTAACACAAAATACAATAGATTAGTTGGTTTTAAGAAAAAAATATTTTATTAATATATTTAATGATCTTCCCTGGTATGGCTCTAGGATGCAAATTCATCAGGCCCAGTCACAGTCCTCCTTTCCAAAGGCTTCACCTCCAACAACATCAAGAAAAGAACTTCCCCCACAGAAGCCCTCAGTTTTGCCTCTGGATCAGGTGAGAACTTGAAGTTTTGGGAAGGGGAAATGGATTTTGAGTGCTTTTCCCCATTCCTTCTCGTGAAAGAAAAAATAGCAAGAAATACTTTTCATAAAACTTCTGTTCATTTTTTTTAAGGTTTTTTTTTTTTTTCCCAAGGCAAATAGGGTTAAGTAGCTTGTCCAAAGCCACACAGCTACATAATTATTAAGTGTCTGAGACCCGATTTGAACTCAGGAACTCCTGATTCCAGGGTCAGTGCTCTATCCACTGCGCTGCCTAGCTGCACTCTGTTCATTTTTTAAATGCCTTTTTAGTAGGCATAACTTATGGTTAAATAGATACAGGAAATTTTGTGTGTGATTGATTTTTGTCAAGTTTCTCACCAAAAAAAAGTGGATTTTTTTCCCCCATAAACCTCACTAGCACTGGTTGTAGTGAAGGGGGAAGGAAAAGAGAGTTTTAGGTCTAACTTGCTAGTTTTTTTTTTACTACCATGGTTAAGTCACCTGACCCTGATGTTTTTAGTATCAATCTTCTCATCTATAAAATGAGAATAATAATAGCACCTCTTCCCAGAATTGTTGAAGGTCAAAAAAGATAACACAGGTGGTAAAGAGCATTTAAAAGACTATGTAGGAGGCAGCTAGGTGGAACAGTGGATAGAGCACTGGCCCTGGAGTCAGGAATACCTGAGTTCAAATCCGGCCTCAGACACTTAATAATTAGCTAGCTGTGTGGCCTTGGGCAAGCCACTGTTGCCTTGCAAAAAAACTAAAAAAATTAAAAGAATAAAGTGCTATGTAAATGCTAGTGGTGATGATAATAATGATGATGAATGCTAATCTTGCAAGATTATTATAGAATAAATTATTTTGTAAGCTTAAAGTACTAGAGAAGTACAAATTACCATGTTGGAGAATAGTGAAACAAAACCTCCATCAATGGGTGATTACTGTTGTTGATGTTTTTAATCTTTCCTTCAAATAATTGTTTCTCAAGTTTCTTTTGGGCTCCTAGAAGTAGCCTCCTCCTTAGCAGTCCATTCTGTTTTTTGTGGTTGTTGTTTTTGCAAGGACTCATGTCCTCCTGACTGCAGGGCTGGTACTGCACCACCTAGCTGCCCCGAGTCCATTATATTGTGTCTTTTTTTGTTGTTTTTGTTGTTGTTTTTCAATCCAAAATTTTTCATTTGTTCCCCAATTCTGGTCAGTGAAGGTACTTGAGATGAGTTTTTCCACAATCAATTTATTAAAATTATTTAACTATCGTCTGGCAGATATAGGCATTTTGAGTTGTTGAGTGCTGAAATGCAAGCTTGCTTTTCCTTTTATTGAGGAAACTATCCAGTGCTTCTCCCAGCACTGGCCACTTGAAGGGGTAGGTTGTATCACTCCATTTCTTACTTCTGCCTACTTCTGGGACATCTGTTGTTGACATACTTGTATGAATGGTGATAGCTTCCTGAAAATCTTGAGGAGATGCATACAATTTTCTTCTTTTTTCTCAGAGCTAGTTCAAGGAAGAAAGAGCCCCCCGAAAACAGAAGCTGCATATGAAGAGCTGGGCATAGAGAACTGGAGAGGCACAGAGATCCTTGTTCATCTTTCTTCCCCTTCCCAACTCTGACCCTTCCACAGTAGACACTTTCTGTCTGGCTACTACTGCCATTCCAGAAGTCCCTGGGGCACAACCTGTAGATGATGAACACAAAATTTACAGTGGTCTTGGGTCAGGGATCTTCTCCATGGCTGATCCGGACAGAAAAGGATGAACCATGTGTACCTGGAACTAGTGGGTTTTTCAAGATTTGAGACTGAGATCTCATTCAGGGAAATTTTTTAAATCATGTGTGGGAGGGGGAGAGCCAGTGAAATGGGATGATTTGTAATTTTCATGAGCAGCTAAACTCAGGTATCTATTTGGGGATGGGAGATGTAATTTACTTGTAGTATTAATGTGTTTGGATCTGGGTCCAGTTTACAGAACTTACCTATTGCCTTTTAAAATAATTTTTTTTGTTGGTGGTGAATGTATTGTATATAAAATGGGAAAGGGAGGGAAGTGTATGTGGGAATCCCGACTGAAGTGGGCACGTAGCACTGGGGTGATCTTCTGTTTACAGTCATGTCACACTGAAATCTTTCAGGAGCTGGAAGGGTTGGACGGGAGAAATATGATCTTGTCACTTGTCATCATGGTGTTCCTTGAATAAGCCCTTCATGCTTTCAGAGCCTTCCCTTTAATCAGCCCAAGCAAGCAAGCTCCTTTCTTTATAAGATTCCAGAGGCCACATATTTCCCAAAAGCAGAATAACAAGCTTCAAATAAGAAGACATGTTTGCACCATATGAGCTGCTCAGTTTATCCTTCTAGTGGCCCAAATCCAGAATTTGTGAAACACTATTTGATAGGCTTTTTTGTTGGCTGGAAATGGTTATCAGGATTGGGGATCACTGGAATGTTTCACTTGTCCTTTAGTGACCTACCAAGACTGATGTAGAAAGCTTCATTAAAAGCTTCTGAGTGTTTAAACATATTTTGTGGGAAGTGACTACTCAGGTTTGTACATGGTAGTATCAATAAGGAACTTGTGTGTTTTGAATAGGAAAAATATAGTCTTATAATTTGAATTTAGAAGTGATTCCATAAATAGTTTTAACGCATCACATATAATAAATCATAGTAAAACTGGTCATACCATTAAGAGCAGGATGTTGGAAATCATTTACCTATCAATGTATCAGTGGTAGGATACAGTATTACAGTATTAAATTACTTTTATCTTTCAACCTTAGAATATGCACTCTACTAGATTTTTTCAGGTTTATGTTGAAATTCCAATTAGAGCTGCACTGCCTCCCAAATTAATATCTATATGTTTAAAACTTATGTTCCATGAAGTCTAACTCTAGAAGAAGAAAAAAAGACCGAAGTCACAGGGTTTGGTTTGGTTTTAAAAGAACAACATCTACTATAAAATATTTGGGACAATATTCACTCCCCCAAAACCTGAATGTTCTCAGGTCCTTATGAAAATACACTTCTGAGATAGTTCATAACAGTAACTCCTTTTTTTTTCTGCTCTCAGAACAGATAATGAGCCTGATTTGTTTTGTTATTGTCAATGTTGAAAAGCAATAGGTGGCTAAGAAGCCCCGAAGTTTCTGGTGCTAATGCTTCTTCCTCCAACTGAACTGAGTTAATCTGGTTTTAGTCACAATTAGAATGAATTTGTCCACATTTAACGCTTATTCTTGATGCTCCACCACTGATAGAATGGTTTGATTTGGGAAAATGAGCACGAAGCTAGGATTTAATGCAATACACAGGTCGCTCTTGAGCTGATGTAAACTGGTTTAAATGGTACTACCTTAATCCAAGGGAGTGAAAAGGTCTGACTATTTATTGGTGCTGTTCAATCGTAGTCCAAGGTGTTTAACCATCACCAAGCACTCACAGTCAGTCTCTTCCTTAAGTTGTTTAGAATATGTAAAAGTTTCTTTTGACATGAGGATCACTTGAGTCTTACTCTTGTAGAAATGTAGCAAAAACTTTCCTGAAGTTGTATAAGGGTTCTTAGTCTCAGATGATTCTGACAAAAAAAGAACCCTGAGCAATAATAAGCTGAATTTCTGTATCTTTTCCTTCATCCCCCTGTTCGTGTCTGAGCAATTCTCTATACAAAATGTCATGATGAACATGTCCCCCACATCTTTCAGCAGTTTCTGTGAATAATACAAAGAAGAGAAATCGTAATCTTTTCTTGCAATGTGAAGAGCAGACTAGTCTAATCAAGCAATAGAAAACTGAACTACTGTATTACAATTGGTATACTGCGAACATGGGCAGCAGTACAATAGGATATGTTAAAACAGCCCCATTGTCGGCTCATCTTAAATGTATGTGAATAACCTAATTGTGTCCCTTTTGAGATTTTAGTTGTGATGGTAGGTAGGTGTTAGCATCACATTCTTTGGTCTGGTAGTTCCTGAGCTGTTGGTGATCAAACTGAGCACCTAGGTTTCATGCCACTTTTAATAGCTGATTTGTTTAAGATGAAGTTTAGGCTTTGTTTCCCTTAACTCTGCTTTCTCTAGCACTTCTCTACTGGTTTCTTAAGCAGATGACCCATCTTAAAAAAAATATCAAAGTTTTGCTTCCCTGTCTGAATAGCCAGGTCCTAATGCCCTAGCCCAGTAAATTATTAGAATTTACAAGAAATTAGAAGTCTCTGTCAAACTTTTTTTCAAAGTTGCAGACAATTGACCCAAATAAATTTCCTCAAGTCATGAAGTACAATACCTAAGGAGTTCATTTTCACAGAATCTTTCTGTGCTTTCTTTCTCAAACAAAAGTAGCCTGATCTGGGCACTTTTCATATCCCTTTCCAACCTGTCCCTTCAAATGTCCCTTCTAACCTCTTCTTGATTATAATTGTCCACTTCTAGAGCAAACCAAGTACACAGATGAAGGAGACTTGTGTTCACTCTGCACTTTTGTGAGGCATTCTGAAGCCCATGTTTTGTGGCCACAGTGCCCATGCCAGGACTGACTTCCCTATATGACAGCTTCCTTTAGTAAAAGAAGGTTGTATGTGTGCTGCCTTAAACACCCTGGTAATACATTTTGTGACTGACCACTAGGTGCCTCTGTTGTGTGGGCCTATGGTATTAATTTCATGATAATCCCAGGCGACTTGGGGTTCCACAGACACATACATATAAAATTGGTCCCTGTCAGAAACCAGGAGCAAACCCTCATGTCTGGCATACTTGGTTCAATCTAAAGATGTTTATACCTATCTGGAACATCCAAGAATGATTCACCACTCTGCTCAGACCTGCAACTTCACTCCTTGGGGCAACACTGGTTTGAAAGTTCATGTGATATCAGCTTTCCCCTTCATGGTTCTGAGTCAAGTGGAATCATAAAATATATTTGACTATCCCTGCAAAGATACCCTGTAGTCTGAGGGTGGAGCCTAGCTTTCTCCCTGCATTATCAGTGCCTCCTTAAGAGCCTGTCCACCCTTAAACAGATTTCTGACAGATCCTTGTGCATGATCCCACTTCCACAACAGCATATGAGCAAGTCACCTTGGTGTGATCCTGGAATGCAGTGCCTTCCTTGCTCTCCAGTCACCAGGAGACTCAGGTATATGTTTTCAAAGCAAGCTTGTCCTAGTGACTGCTTAAAAATCAACCTTCATGTTTTCAGTTCTCAAACTCTATGTTTTGACTTAATGATCTAGTCAAGGCATCATTATCTAATTAAGAGAGGAATGTGATTTTAGACTTGTAGACTTGCTGACAGGTACAGTCTTTTACTGATTGAGACTGGGTTCCTCTCCTTGGGCCTCGAAGCCTAAATGTACATTGATTGACCTTGCCTTCCATAAAATCCACTATTGTAACTTGGGTGGAAATGATCTTTAAATCCGTTGTTGCTGTTTTTCAGCTGTCAGACTTAAATTGTAAAAATAACTTTTGTCACCAGACCATTAATGGAAACTTAACCAATCTCTTTTTTACTGCTGTACTCCAATGGACTTAACTTTTTACTGATGTATAAAAAGACTGGGAACAAGCTGATTGTCTTGCATGTTTTTTGGAAGGTATTGGGGTAGAAACAAAGGTGTGGGTATTGCATAAGTTATTGAAGTGCTGAACTCCTTTCTCTCCATGTAGTGACCTCTTCTCTCCCCACCTCCCCCATCTGCCAGCTTGGGCTCAGGTACCTCACTCTGCTGCCTTCTACACTGTTCCTGATAGCCTGGTTCAGGATCTACCAACCAGCCTGTGGCACACAGTGTCAGGGATTCTTTGCTCCTTTTGCAAAAACTGTGTGAACTTTCCTGGCCAGTCATTGAAAAGGGGAATGCTATTTATTTTTATATTTGTGTATATTTTGTCTTGGTCTGCTGATTCCCTTTTTCCCTGAGAGCGACACTTACCTCAATAGTTAGTTCAATACTGTGTTGAATATTTTTTTTAAAGAACTTTTTAAAAGCTTTTTGATCCTTGGAGGTCTGTAGATTTATTTCCATATGAATTGGTTATTTTGTATAAAGTTCATTCTTAAAATAGCAAGACTCTGGTGTGTATATGTTTGGGTATGGGTTCACTTACCATCTGGAAAATTTCACTAAAAGTCTGTGGAGTTGGATTTACATATACTTGAGTGTCATTGGCAAATAGCTATGTATCGTTGTCTGCTTCATCATGGATAATGGGTTGGTCATTCCAAATATAATAAATCTTTTCTATATCATCCAGCAAAATACAGGAACAAAATAAGAATTGGGGAGGCAAGGGGAAGCTAGGTGGTGCAGTGGATAGAGCACCGGCCTTGGAGTTAGGAGTACCTGATTTCAAATCCAGCCTCAGACACTTAATAATTACCTAACTGTGTGGCCTTGGGCAAGCCACTTAACCCCATTTGCCTTGCAAACCCCCCCCCCAAAATGGGGAAGCCATGTCTGACCCCAGCTGCTCTTTGTAGAAAGGGAATATTTTTTGTGTCATGCCTAATTCAGGTCAGTCTAGTTATTCGGGTTCAAAATACATTAAAATACTTGGGTACAATGAATTGCAATAAAGATGACTTAATAAAGAGTGAACAGAAATACAGTACTTACAGTTATATTCACCATAGCATTTGGACACAGCAGTTCATTTACAAAGGTATCCTTACAGGGCAATAGGAATTCTGTTAAAAATCCTACCACCAGATCCCCATAGGATTGACCTTTTATGTTAAACGTGTCAAAAAATCCAAACAAATGATGATTCCAAGAATGGCCTTCTAATTTCCTTAAAAGGAAATCATCTCAGCTTACTTATTAAATAGGTGCTTCCTATGATGGGAAATAAAAGACATTTATGGACTGATTCATGTCTAGAGGACTGAAACCCTTTGTTTCAGTTTCTGAAATAGTTTGAATAGCATCTCTTTATACTTTACAAGTATGATTAGGTTTCATGTTAAAACCCACATGTTATAATGCTTAAGAGGACTTTCATTAACCTACATATATCAATACTTGTGCTGGTATGAGATACAGGAAATACTTCTCTGATATTCTCAATAACAATACTAAAACTCTTTTTCTGTCCACCCTACCCCATCCCCACTTTCCTACTGTCTCTCAATTTTGGGGTTTTTTTTTTTTTTAGGTTTTTTGCAAGGCAAATGAGGTTAAGTGGCTTTGCCCAAGGCCACACGGCTAGGTAATTATTAAGTGTCTTGAGACTGAATTTGAACCCAGGCACTCTTGACTCCAAGGCTGGTGCTTTATCCACTGCGCCACCTAGCTGCCCCTACTACTGTCTCTTTACCTTATTCTCTACTGAAATGCAGTAGCAATCAAGGAATATAGTCTTATTATTTCCTCAAAAATTTCTAAGAATACAAAATCTCTCAACTCTTAGCTCCACACTAATTTATAAAAATGGGAGAGTCCTCTTTTCTAATTGGCTTTTTCTCTTCTCTATCCCAAACTCCTTTTCTTATAAACTTAGTGTTACAGGCAATATAATTTATTAACATTAACAACATCTACAAATATTTTAGCCGTATGTCAACTGAGGAAGACAGCACCCTTTCACCAATAGCTACAATATACATAAACTCTCCAAAAACATTGAAACAACATGCCAGCAATTTTCTTGTAGGATTTTTCCACAGAATGTGCTAAGTTTAATTTTCACAAAACAGCTCTTCTTGTTCTTTGAAGGATGATGAGCCTTTCATGAACCATGTCTGAGATTCTTGAGTAGCAGTTAATTCTCAGTGACTTTTGCCATCACTGATAAGTTCCCAAGTTTCCAGAAGTGTTCTTTTACTCCCTTCTTGGTGCCTTAAGAAAGATTATTTCAAAGATGGCAGTTAACTGACCATGTCTCTCATAGACTTTCTTCATAACAGTTAACTTTGTTTCCTCATATCACTTCAGTTAGGTATCTATCAATGATTCAAAGTTTTCTCTTATGGATACAGTGAAAATATCCAAAGTCATTGTTTAAAGGGGGGAAAAAACACAAAAGGAAGAGTAAATGTCCCTAATTATACATTGAATAGATACATAAACTGAGTTTATTTTAGTGCTTTTTTTAAAAAAAAAATTAGATTTATTAGCCCTGAAAATGGAAATTATTTGCTCACCATACAGTCCACACAGGTTATAAAATTCTTGCATTTGCAAGAATTACAAATGTCACCATGGAAAATTAAAAAATGGCCATTTCAAGTATTTTAATTATAATTTGATTTCACCTTCCACCTTGATTTCATGCAATAAGAAATGACAAAATGGACAGTTTCAGAGGAGACTAGGAAGACTTCTCAAATAGAGTAAGGTCAAGTTAACAGAAATAGGGGAAAAAATACAATAGAAGAAAACACCTTTGAAAGACTTTAGAATTCTGATCAGTGACATGATAAACCATGAGTCCAGAAGACTGAAGATAAAACATCGTAATCACCTGACAAAGGTCATATCTTTAAAATGCTGTGACAAACATTTTTGGAGATGTTCAATGTGAAATTTCTTTTGCTCTATGGCCTATGGGTGTTTGCAGTAACGATTTATTTTTCAGGTTTAGTTCGGCTTAATTTGGGGATGAGGAGCACTGAGAAGGATGGATTATAAATGCCAAAATAATAAAATTTTAAAGTATACAATCATTTCTTTAGTAACTTATGATTTAAAAGTACCTTCCCAGCAACAAACAAATGAAATAGGTTCTACAAATAAATATACCCATTTTGCAAATAAAGAGAAGTGACTCAAAAAGATAACAGAATTTGGTTATGCGCTAGCTGGTAAATTTTGGAACTGTGAATTGTGCTCATCCCCTGAAACCAAAGTAAACATACTAAATGACTGCCAAGAGTCACAAGAATCTCCAACCAAATGGTAAGAAAAGTGAGCACGCAGAGAAGTGGTTGCTGCTGAAAATCCTCCTTGCCTTAGGCTTATATTGTTTCCACAAATATGTTTCAGAGATTGAAGAGTTTGATGTAAATACACAGATTTATTAAATACCTTCCTTGTACCAGATACTGTGCTTAATCAAACTGGGATTCAAAGAAACGTAAAAGATCATCCCTGTCCTCAAGAAGCTCACAGTCTAATGGGGAGATTTTATGCAAACGATTTTACACAAACGATTCATACAGTATAAAACAAGGGTGGGGATAAAACAATAATGGGGATTCACTAGCGGGAACAAAGTAAAGAGTTTCCAGTCAGCTACGGTGGAGTTTACCATCTAGGAGCCAAACAAAGCACTCTTGGCTTCTTTTAGGTGAATGTCTTTTATCGCCTGGCCAAAATGTACATGTTTCCTTGTTATCCAACCAATCATTGTTAGCCGGACACTGGAAACACATTTGTGTTTATCCATGCATTATCCATGAACAAGAAGCACAATGAAGTGTGCATTAGTTGATTCCTCCCTATCAATGCATTAGCCACCAGTACCTTTATTAGTTGTGAAGTTACCCTGGCATGTGAACTCAGTAAAGAATTTGTGAAAGCAGGATCATTTGTAACCATCTACCTTCCCTCCAGCACTGAAAGCTCTTAAGTTTTGTGCTGTCTTAGCAGAACTTTGCAAACAACTGAAAAGTATTTTGACCTAAAGGTTCACTATCTGTTTTACAGCAATGTGCAGTATATATGGGATTTGGCATGGCAACCTCTATCCTGGCAATCATAATGATAAATGAAACTAGGCAACTATTCAACTTGCTTTATTTGTACCAAATTTGAGAAATATAAATATATACTATAGGTAAATCCCTGGCTTAGGATTTTTGTCTCACTAATTTCTGGGCTACTATTCCCAATTTATAACAATCTTCTAGAGCTCAGGACCTGTTCACTTGCCTTCAGATCTTTATCTTTTGTCTCCTATCTCAGAATGTCAGCAAAGGCTTAGAGCATACTTCCTGAGGATCAAGTTAAGAACCTCCAAAAACCTGGACTGTCCTAACCCAATCAAAGTCACAGGTAATAAATTCACTATTCTGGGAGAGTGAATTTGTGATTTTATTTTCCTTCTGTACCTCAAAGACTGTGTATCTCAACAGAGATACACAGATCTCTGTAATATTTTATCCCGTTTGGAAAGGAAAGAGACCTCATATGCTATCTAGTGTTTGGGCCTTAAGCATGTCTACATCTAGCCTCGGTACCAACACCTTACATTTAGCAGTACAATATTCCTACAAAATAAAACATAATTATTCTTGATGATTCACAAAAAGTCCACTCTTTAAGTTGTCTATAAACAATAAGGACAGTACCTTAAATCAGTCAACAAGCTATTATTATTACCCTTTAATTTGTGGAGACAATGCTAGGTGTTGGAACTTTTAAAAAAAAAGGAAAACTATATTCTCTACCCTCAAGGAATTCATACTAAAATTTGCAAAATGCAAATAGTTGTACACATTAAAGATGCATATAGTATAAATGGAAAAGAAGGTACTGGGGGGAGGAGGATTATCAGGAAAGGATGTCTATAGTAGATGAACTTTGAACTCAACTTTGAAGGAAGTTAGAAAAGCCAACGAGTAGAAGTGGGGGGGAGAGCCAGTGGAATATCATGGGAATGAAATCCTCAAGCGAAGAATGTTAAGGCAGAAGAGAAGGGTCTGGGACAACCCTTTGGTGAACATCCATGATCAGTGGGTATGACTGGCTTGAAGCGAAAGAGTCTTAGAAGTGGTCAGGCAGGTGAGAGGAGCCAGGGGAAAGAAAAGAGCAGGGTCACAAAAACTTGGAGAGGAAAGAAATATTCAGAAGCACATATTTCAGAGAGGTGAGGAATAGGAAAAGGTCATTAGATCTGGTAATTAAGAGAGCTTTGAAGAGAGTAGTTTCAAATGAATGATGATGTTGAAGCCAGACTGCAGAGGATCTAGAAGAGAATAAGAGGAGGTAGAAATACCAAGATTTTTTTTGATAGTTTTTTTTTCAAGCAGTGGGAATGATGATGAATAGGGTTATATGCATGTATGAGAGGAATATGCTAAAGAAAATGGGATGGAATGAGAGTGTATATGTAAAGTATCTTTTCTTCTGTGAATAGAGGTGAAGAAACATGTGAATGATATGACAGAGAGGAAAAGAAAGGACCTTTTTGTGAATGGCCTCTTTTTTTTTTTTAAGTATAAGGTGTGGTCCTCAACTAAGAAGACTAGAAGTGGTAGGAGGGAGTGTGCTGTGGAAGGGAAGAACAGGGTTTATTTAGGGTCCTGGGGCATAGGGAAATATGGAGTGATATAATATGATCAAATAAATTTCAGAGTGTCCATCTCTGCTCAAAGCTAAGGTGGAGTCATTAATGGAATTAGTAATGAGAACTGAGTTGGACAATCAGTATTTGAGGAAATAAGTTTCTTCTTATGAGGGCTGGAAATGATGGAATTGGAAAAGAGTGAATTACAATATTGTTATCTTTAGCAATAATAAGAAATTAAAGGAATTAGAATAGGCAATGAGGAAACAAAACAATCACTTTTTTTTTTTTAGATTTTTGCAAGGCAAACAAGGTTAAGTGGCTTGCCCAAGGCCACACAGCTAGGTAATTATTAAGTGTGTGAGACCTGATTGGAACCCAAATACTCCTGACTCCAGGGCCGGTGCTTTATCCACTGCACCAGCTAGCCACCCCAAAACAATCACTCTTTGCAGATGATAAGGTAGTAGACTTAGAGAATTCTAGAGAATCAACCAAAAAGCACTTGAAACAATTAGCAATGTTAGCAAAATTGTAGAATATAAAATAAAATCCACACAAATCAGCATTTCTCTACATTACCAACAAAGTCCAACAGCAAGAGAAATTCCATTCAAAATAACTATAGACTATCAAATATTTGGGACACTACCTGCCAAAACAAAACCCAGGAACTACATGAATACAATTACGAAACACTCTCCACATAACTTAAGCCAGAGCTGAACAACTAGAAAAATATCAATCTCACGTGGGTAGGACAAGTTAATATAATTAAAATGATAATTCTATGTAATTTAATCTGCTTATTCAATATCATCAAATCTACCAAAAATTATTTTATAATGCTAGAAAAAATAACAATTTATCTGGAAGAACAAAAGATCAAGAAAATCAAAGGAATTAATAAAGAAAAATGCAAAGGAAGGTGGCCTAGCCAAATCAGATCTAAAACAATATTATAAAGTGTCAATTATCAAAGCCATTTGGTACTGCTAAGAAAAAAAGTAGTGGAACAGTAAAACAGGTTAGATTCACAAGACATAGCAATAAATAACTTATAATTTGCTATTGCATAATTCTAAAGACTCCAACTTATATGAAAAAACAGAAGTTTGACTAAAACTGTAGGGAAAACTGAAAAATAGCATGGTAGAAATTAGGCATAAAGCAACATCTCACCCCCCTATATGAAGAGGTCAAAATGAGTTTATGATTGAGACTTTTTTTTTTAGATTTTTCAAGGCAATGGGGTTAAGTGGCTTGCCTAAGGCCACACTGATTGAGACTTTTTATGTGATACCATAAGCCAGTTAGTTAAAAGAGCAAGGAATTGGGGCAGCTAGGTGGCATAGTGGATAAAGCACCGGCCCTGGAGTCAGGACTACCTGGGTTCAAATTTGGTCTCAGACACTTAATAATTACCTAGCTGTGTGTCCTTGAGCAAGCCACTTAACCCCTTCTGCCTTGCAAAAACCTAAAAAAAAAAGCAAGGAATTATTTATCCGTCACATCTATGGAGAAGAGTTTATTATCAACAAGAGATTAAAAAAAATTATAAAATACAAAATGATTAATTTTGATTACTATTATAAATGGCTCATGAATACTTCGTCCAGAGTGATTAAAAATTTTTTTTATTAAGACATCTTAATACAAAGGCACACCTCTCAAGGGGAGAGAGTTCTGAAACCCCAAGATGCTAGATGTTATATGCACTTTCAAAGGCTTTGTTCCTGCCCCTTCCTGCCAATCATTGGCTGGTGTCACAAATATGGAGAATAAGCTTTATTTGATTCTAGAGAAGCCAACCCCACTCGGCCTTAAAGATGGAGAATGAGGCAAAGGGACAAAAGACCCTAAGGGTCATATATCCTAACCCAATCCACCCCCCCCAACTGACCCAGCCTCATCCGTCAAAAATGTGGTCTTCACAATTTAAATGAGTATACTAATCTAAAGGGGGAAAAAGCATATGATTCAAACAGAAACAGGATTACCCCTCCAGCCCCAGGAATGTCAGGACTTCAACAGATAAGACAGGGTCAGTGTACTTTGTATTTCGGTCATGATACCCCAGAAGTTGCTTGTCAGGGGAGGAGGGGCAGAAGAGATATAACACACAGTTCAACTATTTCTAATTTGTAATATTCTACTGAAGAAATCTCAGGCCTTATCCCACTCAATCCCTCCTCTTTATTTTGATGATATTTCTTCAAATTTCTGTAATATAATCTCATATTGTTGATCCATCTGGTCATCATCCTTATAAGTCATGTTGTTAAGAGGAATCCATCCCTGTCCCTTTAGGATCAGCATTTTTGTCTGATTGGAAATTATTGTCACCATTATTAAGACTATCCTAAACCACTCCAGTTATCAATTGAATTTAACAGGGCAGACAAATTGGCAGTAAGATAATTCCACTAAGTACAATTAAGGTGAACAAAAGAATCTACTTCCACCAACTCCCATTAAACCAGGACCACCAAGAATTACCAAAGGGAGAGTTCCAAGTTTGCACAGAGGAATAGGGACTAACTTGCTAATGTCTTTAGGGATCTCTTTAACCAATTGTCCATTATCATCAATCTTCATACAGCATGTGGATAGATTCAATTTCCCACATATTCCTCCCACCATAATTTCTACAACTGCCTGGAGCCTAATTATTCTGTTCCAAATATAGATGGAGTCCTATATTCCCCAGCTTCCATCCTGTGCCCAGATAGTAGGCCCTTAAGTCTAGATAACAATTTCCTGATCAACCCTATATAGCAACTCCCTGACCATAATATCCCTCTAGTGCTAGTTGTTCTTCCAGGAATATAATTTCAAACAAATGGATAATACTGTTCCTCCTTACATCCAAGGGGCCCTCTTAAATAGGCCATATAATCATCATGATAATAGATACATTTCCAAAATTGCTGTACCTCCTTCCACTGGCAAGTTTTTATACCAATGTCTTTAGATAGGTCTTCCTGGCTCCAAAACTGAGGAAAACAAATCCCTGATTTTGTGCCATTGGACCAACCCCAAGAATAGCTAATATATCTAGTGATGTTCCTTAAATTATTTTTCTTGCAAATGGGCCATTTCAACACTTTTCTTGCAAGTCCATACTAACTCATAATCACAGTTTCCCTTAACAAATGCCCCAGTTTGTGCATCTTTGCAAGGAATCCAGAGATTAATCTCACATGAGTCTCAGTCCACCTATCTCTAAGTCCAGAATATATGTACCCTACTTCTGGACATGTCCAGACATTTG